>NC_058410.1:54722085-54921026 GCF_002201575.2 Neomonachus schauinslandi | reverse complement strand
ATCTATCTATCTATCTATCTATCTATCTATCTATCTATCTATCTATCATCTATCATCTTATCTCTAGTTTTTACAAGAATGGAATCTTCCTTGCTACTTATAAATTGCTTTTCATACCGTTCAACAATATACCTTTCCATGTTTGTTTATAAAGATATGCCTTGATACTGTATGTGGTTTCAAAGACTAAATTTCTTTAAAATTATTGTACACAGGGGTGCCTGGGTGGCTCAGTCGTTAAGCGTCTGCCTTCGGCTCAGGTCATGATCCCAGGGTCCTGGGATCAAGCCCCGCATCGGACTCCCTGCTCAGCAGGAGGCCTGCTTCTCCCTCTCCCTCTGCCCCTGCTTGTGTTCCTGCTCTCGATATCTCTCTCTCTGTCAAATAAATAAATAAAATATTTTTTAAAAAATTATTGTACACAGAATAAAAGCCAAGAATAGAGAGAGAAGCACTGAAAATAAAAACGCTTCTCTTCTCTCCTCCATTCCACAGCATTACTCTGGTCTTTGGAACGTCCTTAAAGCATATACAAGTGTATGCATATATACGTGTTTACTCCTGTGTATTTGTTTTCACATCAATGGAATTGCACTACAGAGTTCTTTGTCTCCATTTTTAAATTTAGTACCAAACACTGTTTAACTTGAAGATACAAGAGCTCACTTCCAGAGGGAAGAGACCAGGTCTGGCTGGCTCACTGCTAGATGGACTTCACCTGGCATGTTGTCGACACATGATCCATACATGGAAGCCCTGAGGCTCTTCTGCTCTGGTCAGAAAAATGTCTGAGAGAAAAACTGTCCTTCAGCCCCAAATGCTCAACAGATCCCACAGGAATTTTCTTCGATGGACTCCAAGGCAGGATCTGCATGTGGGCTTCTCCTTAGAGGCTCCAGGCTGTAGTGAGACCCATTTCTGGGTGGAGGAACCACTACTCAAGTGGTGTTCCCAAGTTAGTAGGGGGAGTGTGTGTACCTCGCTGGACAGGGAATAAGGAGGCCAAAGAGGTCAGCAGACCTTGACTGTGCTCTAGTTTTCCCTCATGTCCAACAATCTGTAAAATATACCCAGTCCTTTTGGGAGCAGAAAATCCAACTTTGATAGCAGGAAGTGGATTCTGCATAAACAGTAAGATTATTAATAAAGAATCTCAAAAAAAAATTCTTAGTGGATATTGTTTTAGTAAGTTTCACAATTATTCATGTGTGTGTGTGTGTGTATGTATGCTGAAATAGCTATGTAACAATATTAAATACTGTGTGTATTTGAACTCTTATGCACATTCCAATTTCTCCAGCATATTCACTCTGTGATATGTCCCTCCCTAAATGTGATTTTGATTTTTAATTCTTCAGTGCTACAAAAATAAAGTGATTCTAGTCACCAAAGTTGAGCATCATCTCAGCTATAAAAAAAAAAGCCAAATAATTCCTCTATTTCAGAAGAATTTCAACCGTAATTTTATGGTTAATAGAAGTTAAAACCGATGGATGATAGCCTTGAATAAGAGAGAAGCTTATCTACTGGAGAGACTTCAAAGGTCAACACATCCCAGAAAGGCTCTAACTTATAACAGGAGACATTTATTATGCACTGACTTTGGGACATTAAAATGTCACTGCCGGAATTTACGGCTTTCGCAAAATGTGTACAATTTCTGTGGGGAATTTTCCTCATCCCAAAGGACAGGGATAATAGAAAGGAAGCCTTTTATTAGGGCTTACTTTTAAAACGTTCTAAAAGTGGTAAGGAGTCAGGATGACTGTTGTCCAGCTGGTTACAGGCAGTTGGTACATAAATCAGAAGGAATTGGCCTTAGTGAGCCTCTGTATGGAAAAGCTCACATAAACTGGCAACTGATCATTCCCCCTCCTTTATTTCTGTTTAAACTGTTTACAGAAAACTATGTGGCAGAGTGTTTGAGAATAGTGACATTCTAATCCCTAGTAATTCTTAGGAAATGTAATTGTAGGAGCAGATTTCATAAAGTGCCTTCAATCTTATATAAATCTGTGTAAATCACAGAGCCCTGTAAATGCCATTTGGACTTCAGAGCTCTAGCTGGGATCAGAGCCTTACTTCCCTCTGGAGCTTCCCCAGGGCAACTGCTGGTTCCCTGGGCTGGTCAAATCTTATCAACCACCTTCGGTGGTTTCCAGGGAATTTGGGGACAATCTTACCCCATTTACTGTCCTCAGAATCTGCCCCCTGAGTTTCAAAGGCATCTGCCTTTCATAAGGAAAAACCAACCTTCTGCTTCTGACTCATGTGCACAGAGAGTTTCAGATGCCTAAATTGAATGGACTGCTTGCTGTCCCTGGCTGTGAACAGGCTCTCTCTGTTGAAAACTGGAAACCAGTGTGGTGAATGACATGAGTCCTGTTCAATGGTGCTATCTTCCCCTCCACAAAAGCACCCTTAGCATGAATAAAGGATGACCAAGTGAGACTGGAAATGTTTTGCTCACAGTTTCTAAAAGTTGATGATGATCAATGCGTGAGCCTCTTGGAACGCAGGGAGTCCATGTCCCTCTTTCAACTTCCCTAATGTGAAATAAGTGGCAAGTACAACTTTAAAGATGCAAATCTGAGAACGTGGAGCAGGTAACATTTTTCTCCTGCTGTTCACATTGGGAGAATCAAATGGACCGATGTAGGCAGGGACTTGGTTGTTACCTAAATAGACCCACATCCTTCTCCAAAATATGATGTCAATCCTGCCCCCCCACTTCCCCACTTGTCCACTTGGACCATCATTGTCCCACCCAGGCCTTGAGAATCTCTCACCTGGATTATGTCCGCAGCCCCCAACTTGTTCCTCTGATTTTAATCTGGCCTCCACTAATTCATTTTTCCTCCAGACCACTGTCAAAATGTGATCCACCTATCACCTAAATCTATTATGTCATTCCCCTATTTCTAATCTTTTGAAATTTTTCTATCACCTACAGAATGAAGCCTATCTAAGACTCCCAGCACCTTCCTGCTGCTGCAGGCTCTGCCCCACATGGCCATGCCCCACACAGGACACTCTACCAACACGTTTCCCCTCCTCACACTCCACGTTCCCTCTGGCCCCTGTGCCTTGTCGTGCTGTCCTCTCTACCTGAGGTGTTCTTCTCATTCTCTGGGCTGGCGTGACTACTGTTCATTCATTCGGATTCAACTCACACCCTACCTCCTCCAGAGATCCTTCTCAGCCCTCAGGGCAGAGAAGGGACCCACCGTTCTGTGGGCTGCCTCCTTCTGCAGGCCCTGCCCTCACTATATGGACTTGATTGCAGTCTACTAGTCTCGTTATGTGTCTTCTGGCCTGTGAGATGCTTGAACACATCAACTGTGACTTAGTTGTTGCTATGTTCTCACTCAAAGTATAGCACCATATCTGTCCTATATTTGGTACCCTATAAATGCCTGATGAATAAATGAATGAGGCTGGAAAGACAAAATGAGCAAGAAGAAGGGCTTAGATTTTTACACAAGCTTTGTAAGGGTTATAGCAGGTCATATAAAGTTTATAGTAGGTTTTTTATAAGGCTGTTCAAGTTTTGTTAGAAGCATATATATTTATAAATAGGCAGAATAATTTAAAAAAAAACAATTGTTAGAGTTGAAAGAGACTTTAGAGAGCATCTAGTCCAACACTTTTCTTTTACAAACTGGGGAAACAGAAACTCAGAGAAGTTACGACCTGCCCAAGGCTCCATGGTAAGGTAATAATAACCTGTGAACAGGTCTACATATAGTATTTATGGGGTCTACTGTATGACTCGAGGCCTGTATTATATATGCTTTAATATTTATGTTCAAGTAAAGAATCAGTATCATGATTCACAAGTGGTATACTGAGCCCTCTAAAAGTACAAAATTTTTTTTTCGATTTTATTTATTTATTAGAGAGAGAGCGAGACAGGGAACACAAGCAGGGGGAGTGGGAGAGGGAGAAACAGACTTCCCACTGAGCAGGGAGCCCGATGCAGGGCTCGGTCCCAGGACCCTGGGATCATGACCTGAGCAGAAGGCAGACGCTTAACGACCGAGCCACCCAGCCGCCCTAGATGTACAATTTAAGAGTAATATCAAGTGTCTCGTATTGTAAAATGTTCCGCAACCACCATCTGCAACTACAGTGAACACCACACTAACTCCTGAGTATCTCTGGAACCACCAGTTGGAACCCAAAGAGGAGGAAGAAAATGGGAGCTCAGCACTACCAGGAAGTGATACTTGATTCTGCAATCTGAAAGGAGGGACTTGACAAATTAATTAATTTGTCTTTGTCTTTTTTTCTACCTAAGTGCTTCTGCTACCTATACCTTCCACATTCCATCTCTGACGTCAGCAGAGGCACAGCCCACCAGCCTGGATGGCATTTGGTCCGTTCTTTCGTCCTGAGGGACACAGAGCAAGAGAAGTGCAACAGCGTTTCTGTGGGGCCTGGGACCAGTGCTAATCATCAGGGTAGGCATAGTGGCTGTGTTGTACCAGCACCGAGCATCCATATGGTGCTTAATAAATACGTGTTTGTGGTACCAGGGCAAGAGTCTGTATGTGCTACTGCCTAAGGGTCCAGGGCAAGAGTCCTGCTTTTAAGGACTCCCTTTATAGCAGTACTAAATTTGAAAGAAAATCATATACAGGAACTAACAAGCTTACCTGTCAAGCTCCCCATCAAAATATCGTGGGACAGTAATAAGGCAACAGTCTACTGGGGTCCTTAATACAGCATTTCTTCCATTCTTATGGCATTGCATTTAGGATCTAAGGTATAAAGGTCTAAGGGGGAAAGGCCAAGAAACTGGGAATTTGCAGTCTTGGATTGTTTTCTTACATCTACTAGTTACCTACTGGGTAACTTTGAGAAAACACAACCTGTTAATGGTTAGCCATTTCAGTTTCTCTACCCATAAAATAAGCCATAAATTATCTACACCCTCACAGAAGTACTGGGAGAATAAGTGCTCAGATGAAAGATATTGTATAAGGATAACATGGTCTTACAAATTTGAAAGCTGTTCTGACCTCCACTTAAATAGTTAGCATGATGTCAGGTTCACACAGAAAGAGTCTCCAACATAACTAGTCTTAGATGCAATAGTTTTCTTTGAGCTATTCAAAAGAAGAGTGTTCTCTAAATCCAATCTATTTTCTTGGGCAAAAAGTTTGTGTGTAACATGTAACTGTCCTGTGAAAAGAGTCCATAATGAAAACAAGACTGTTGCCTGGGAGTCTCCTCCCTTCCGTTTATATCCCATCTGTCATTACCTGCCCCTTTCTGAGCTGCCGGACACTCCTGTTCCCCTTTGGTTTGTTATAAACTGGACAAATAGAGTCTTTTGCCTTCCAGCGCCTCATTTAAGCTATTTTGAATCATTCAGTCTCCTAGAACAATCTGTGATTTGGATTATGGATGTATCAAGTAAGAGAGACAAATGTGGTTAAAAGCAGGTATTTTCCTGATTTAGATTAGGGACCAACTTCATCAGCTTGATTAAGGAGGTATTCAGAAACCCAAGCCATCTAATCCTGTCTTGAGGCACGATGGGATCCCTGCTGCATGGCTGGAGCCATCTTAGAGAGAGTGCAAGCGGGGGCGAGGGGCAGAGGGAGAGGGAGAGGATCTCGAGCAGACTCCGAACTGAGCATGGAGCCCGACGCGGGGCTCGATCCCACAACCCTGAGACCACAACCTAAGCCAAAACCAAGAGTCAGACACTTAACCGACTCAGCCACCCAGGTGCCCTCCCTCACAAGGAATTTTATGCTTCAGAAGCAGAGAGAATATCCCCTCCCACCTATAAACAGCACTGAGCTGGTCTCTGGGGACTCAAGGACTCTGGAATCACCAGGCAGAGCACGGTTGGGATGTGGGCTTTGATGACCTGTAACTTCTTGAGGTCCTAATTGGAAAAACTATTCTAAGAAATAGGCAATTCCTGGGAGGTGGATGGTTCATTTGTGTTTCCCTTTATACACAGTAAGGAGGTTCTTCACCTTAAGAGAACCATCATGCCAGTGGTATGTGTTTTCCATTCTTTTTTTTTTTTTTTTAAGATTTTATTTATTATTTGAGAGAGAGAATGAGATAGAGAGAGCATGAGAGGGGGGAGGGTCAGAGGGGGAAGCAGACTCCCTGCTGAGCAGGGAGCCTGATGCGGGACTCGATTCCGGGATTCCAGGATCATGACCTAAGCCGAAGGCAGTCGCTTAACCAACTGAGCCACCCAGGCGCCCTGTGTTTTCCATTCTTGATCAGCCCACTGAACCATACCCTTCCTGTTCATGGTCATCTCTTCAGAACCTGTCTGGGCCTTGGCCATGAGAGTTGCTCAAAAAAATATTTGTTGAACAAATAAACAGAACATAATTTCATCACTTCATCCAATTAAAAAAGTGATACCCTACTTACAAGACCTTCAGAAGAATTTTCCCACCCTAAATTTCCCAGAAATCCAAATGGACAAAATATTTCCATTTTAATTTTCAAATATACGAAGAATGCAGTGACCACAGTTTATATTCTCCCTCCTATTTTCCTCAGGGCCTGCGTTGCTCATTTAAATGCAATTTGCTGCCTGTTTGGGTCAGTGACTTAAGTTGGGAGGCTCTTACAGTAACTCAGCACTGTGGAAATTCCAGACCTCTGGCTGGGGTCTGGGGGAGAAGCCCGGGTTTGGCGGCTCTGAGGGCCACTGTAGGTAAGCACCAGGCAAGAGGGCTGGTCTACCTGGGCCAGCAGGTCTCCAGCCTCACCAGTTTGGTTTAGCATGGAATCAGTCAGCAATGCCTGAGAAAGCCAGGAGACCAGTCGGGATGATTAGGGAGGTTATAAACCAGAAAACTTCCGCCTTGGTATTTGAAAACCACACGGTATTTTACAACATTCCTGTCCATTAACTGCTGGGAAGGGCACTACCTTATTGCCTTTTGCATAATGGAACCAATCTTTCCCCTCAGAGGCCCTCGTGTTGCTTTGATCAAGTTCAAAAGATGAGGGAAATGATGACTAAGGACCTTGGGAATCAGACCGAAGAATCTCACAGACATACTCAAGGGTTTTGCGGAGATCGCTGTTTGTTTGTTTGTTTGTTTTTTACTGATGCATCATTTTGGTAAATAATTTCTATGGTCAGGGCACTTATCAAACTCCTTACCCAAATATTTGTTATTTAGAAAAAAATCAAGGAAACAGACTTGTGTTTATTATTCCGAGATCAGCAGCAGTTTGATGAATTAAAAACAGTCTTACTTTTTCCTCTTTCCTCTCCCTTTACCAGCCTCTTGTAAAAGTGCCAACATTATACACCCAACTCTCTACACAGTGAAAACGAAAAATAAAAGTGACCTTGGTGATCCGTTGGCTGCCTCTGCCCACGTTAGACTTTGGGCCAAGAGCCCACTCCCCTTTAGCATCAGAGGCAGATATTTGGAACCAACTGAGTTGGAAAGGGATACTGTAAATGTCTGTTTCCGGTTCACAGGGCCCTCAGCGTCACTGCATAGTTTGAATGTCTGACTAGTTTCCTGACTTTGAGAGTCTCCCACTTTAAACATGAGGGATCGACCCTGGAAAGGAAAGGAAAGACACGCACGAGTCTGCCACTGACTCCACCAGCCTTTACTCTCAGGCTGGGTTTCTCCCGGCGGGATTTAAATAGAACTATTGTGACACGGACCGCGACTTCAGTTGCTGTCCCGAGGCAGGGTGATGGTGAGGTCGTGGGTCTGCTCACATGGTCTGAGTGGGGAAGGCCAGGTCTGGGCCAGTTCGCCACAAAAGAGCTTCCAGGAAAGCCCCACCTCCCCTCATCGTGACCGAAGAACGGAGCAAAAACAGACACTTCAAACTCAGACAACCATGGTAAGGCTGGCTCTCCTCGACACCGTCCTTCAGTGGTTCTACTGATATTTTACACGTGTGAAAGAAAAGCTTTGTTAGGGGCACAGATCTAAACTCTTTCCAAAAGAGACAACCTTGCTACGTCATGAGGAGGGAACCAACGCATCCCAATGAATCCCTCTATTTTAAAATAAAAGGATTTTATTAACCTATACCGAACGAAAACTCTAGGGCTACAGTAACTTCAACTTTGCACAGAGTTGCCACAGAGCTTAACATATATATTGAAACACTCACGCTGTCTTTAAAGCCACTCTATTCTTGAACGTCCTCAATGTTAACAAATGCAATAGCAATTCCCACCTACCTGTAGAGGTCCTGCACCGATTGCTTCTATTCCTTTTATAATAAACTGAGCTGGCTGACAAACTGATTCTGCTCCGTCAAGGTATGACGGGTGGTTGCTAATTCCTGAGGGGAATGGGCTCCTGTTGGTCTGATCTGAAAGAGAGAGGCCAAAGCACCAAGTTTTCCAGAGGAAACACAGGAGTGGGGGCAGGTACCATGGGGGGGGGGGGGGGGTAGGGAGAGGGCAAGCGTTGGTTGGGGGAAGGTGGAACACTAGCCATGAATGACTGCCGGCATTTGCAGTTCATAAGTGAACATTTCATATTCATGAATAAAAAGTTTCATTGACCATTATGAAAGTTAGAATTCTGTGTTCAAAAGTAAAAATTTCAGCAACTAATTTCACTATACCTAGTGGAATCCTAGAGGCAGGAGCCCCCTCACCCCCCAAAATAGGAGAAGCCGAGCATTGCGGCCTTCTGCTGTCAGTCACAGGCGTCCCGCCAATGGAAGTCCAGAGGAGAGTGGGAGGAGGAAAGGCTTTTGTTTTCCTTTTCTTCAAGCATTATGAAACAACCAGTCCCTTAGGATTCCATTTAAGTCTCGCCGAACTACTTTCTCTCAGGAACTTTTGCCTTGAACCACTTTTAGGCACTGAACTAGTTCCTTCTTGCTGGAAGAACGTTATTGTATTGTCTGAAATAGTGCATGCTTCCTTCCAGAATGCCGGCGGAAAACCCCAATGATGCCCTTTCCCACTAAACTATTAGGATATCTCCTTCCAGTAAATGCAAAAAAGAACACGCAACCATTACTAACTGGCAGGCTAGGAATGTTTTTTAAGTTGAAAAGTTACTTTTTTTTAACTTAAAATTTCTACTACTATGAGCTTTACGAATGCAGACCATGCCATACATCTTTGTATCTCCACAATTTCCACTTTAACGCACATAGATGGAGATGAATTATGATTTTTTATGTGAAGGAAATTGACCTGCAAATTAAAAACCTTTTTCATACAGAACTTTGGCCAAGCAAAGGCCCAGAATATCTGTAAATGTGATGGAGAAGCAATGAGGGTAGTTCTTGTCCCAGTGTAGTATGAAAATCTAGATTGAAAGTCTGTTTTACTTTTCACATTCTGTTTTAATGAAAAGAAGGAGGAATGTGAATAACAATTAACAATTCAAACAAAACTCATCTGAATTTGGCTTTGATTTGTGATAAATACCGCACCTCAGTAGTGACCATGATCCCCTTCTATTCATCTTCAACTTCAATCTTTGTCCACTTGATCAGATCCTGGCTGGAAAGAGGACCCAGAAGGTTCCAGACATCCAGGGAAGATAATCTTCTGGAAAAAGAGGAGAGGTGGGAGAAGGTGCTAGACGAGAGGACCCAGGAGTCATAGTTGAGGTTCATCTCTGCCACTGAATCACTTTGTGTCACTGAGAAATGTTTTTTACCTTTTCATGCCTGAGGTTTCTTCTTGACAGCTGAGATGAATGGATTAGATAATGTAAAAATTTCCTGCTGGGACTGGGATTGAACTTCACATGTAAATAAGAATTCATTGAACTTTGCATTGTTGTGGTATTATACTGAATATGGAGAGAGCTTATGAATTTAATAATAAAAACTAAAAATGGATAAATGGAGTCAAACAAAGAATTATCAAAAGCTCAAAGACATTTAGGGACAAAAATGGAAACAAAGTAAAACGTTTACATACTTTTAATTCTAGTGCTTACCACTGTTTCCTTCTGCAGCTTATTTAAATGCACATTTCAAAGTTATAATAATTTTGAGTAAATCCCCTAGTTGGCTTGAATGTATGTAAATTTGATCTTGGTCATTTAAACTTGACACAATTCAGCAATTTTTGAAATCTGTATTATTCAAGTAAATGAGTAGTGTCATTTGCTTATTTGATGCGATTTTTAAAAAATGAGTCCTTTGAGAAACTGCTTCTGGGTATCAATACTAAAATGAAAACACTGGCTAAAATCATAAAAGCAGGAAAATTAATTTCAGGGCGTTTTAAACTCCCCCTGTTTCCTGGGCTCACAGGGCTTCAGAAGTTGAGAATTGTTCTCTGATGTCACTGTTCTCTGAAAGCTGATCCATTCAAATCCAGATGGTGGACATCTTTGAATCACATACTGCTTACATTTTTCAGTGCCTCTGAAAAAGAATTTCCCCCTTTTAATCCTCAAAACAAAACTCAAATGAATTGTTTTACCCACCTGCAGCTTCCTCTGAGGAATATAACTCTTTGATTCAATCCATAATTTCCTCTATTCTCCAACCCCCAAATTATCCAATTTTAGTTTTAAATTCAAATTATTATTACTGTCACTGATTCTGAGCTGGAAAAACGGAGGGTGGTTTTTTGGGGATGTAGCACAGAGATGTTACACAAATATAAGCCAGAAAATTTCTCATTTCTTTAATTCTCTACCACAAACTACCATTGTATTAATCTGAAGACTTTCAGTGTGGTTCTGGGGACTGCAAGTCCAGAAACTTTGGTCTCCTAAAAGCCTCTTTCAAAGGGAAAACTATCTGCTGAACAATAAAGTCCATACAGAGGAATGGAGTGTGGACCTCATTTGTTTGTGTCTCAGATAGAGGCAGGAGCCTAGAAGAAGACTCTGTGTAATACAGACTTGCTGCCGGCTGAAGAAGTACACACACGCAGAGCCCAAGAGCAAGTAAGGAACAACTGGTTGATATGTAGGCCTCTCCTGGCCTCTGGCTCTTCCCTTGCACCCGGTTTACACCCCCACATTCTATCATTGCACTGCTTCAACTAAACTGCAAGCTAAGCTTCCGTCCCATGCCAACACCCATTCCTGTTTCTAAATATCTTTCCTACTTGTACACATCCCTATTTCGTGTCTTTGTATTGTAAGGACGTATACCATTGTGGAATTTTTAGACTGAAAATAAGACATGGTTCTAACATACATAATGTCACCATGTACTTATGAGTTATTAATTCAGACCCTGTTCCTTCTGTGGGAAGAACGCACCATTGGCACCTCAGGCCAATTGCTGTATATCCTATAAGACCTGGTTACTCTTCAGATGCTCTGTGAAGCCTCTCTGACGGTCCCCCTCTTCTGCGCTTCCCAAGCACCCTGAGTGACCTCTATCATAGTTTAGAATAGACTGTTATGGGCTTAATTGTGTCCTTCCCCCTCCCCCACAAACTCATATGTTGAAGTCCCAATCTCCAGTACCTTGAAAACAAGGTCTTTAAAGAGGTGGTTAAGTTAAAATGCGGACATTGAGGGGAGGCCCTAATCCAACATGACTGGTGTCCACATGAGAAGAGGAGAAAAACCAGAAATACATGTACACAGAGGAGGGGCCATGTGAGGACACAGCAAGAAGGTGCCATCTGCAAACGAAGGAGGGAGGCCTCAGGAAAAGGCAAGCCTGCTGACAACTTGATCTTGGACATCTAGCCCCTGGAACTGTGAAAGATAAACTTTTGTTGTGTAAACCACCCAATCTGGGGTATTACAGCAGCCCGAGCAAGATAATACACTGTCCTACAAATTATTGCCTTATCCATCTCTACTTCTGGATTGTGAATACTCTTAAAAGGGACTGTATTTCATCTGCCTAGTCACAGAACCTAGCAGAGTACCTGACATATATAAAAAAAATATTTGTGGATTGAAGGAAGGAAGGAAGGATTTTCCTGACTCAATTTGATCATCAGCCTCTAGTCACTTAGTGTCTTATTTTCCTCCCTATTTTTATTCATCTTCTCCCATCCTAATCCTAATGGCTTGAGTATGTGTCTCTATTTTGCACCTAAGTCTTTAACACAAGCAGATTGATTCCCAGTTTTCAGAGGTATCATGCAGGACATGAGCGATATCCGGAACCACTCCTCCCTCACTGGATGTACACATAGCAGTCGCGTGCTGTGGTTTCTCATCATGACAATATGCTGGGCCCAAAGATGCCAATTTACATGAGTCAGACAGTGAAACAATGGCATACATGCCCCTTTTCTAGAGTTAGGCTAGCAACTCCATCTCATAGAGACTGAAACGGCTCCTAAGAAGAGCCGCTTCTGACTGCCAGTTCTGAGGTGATCAAAATAAGAGAGGAGATCACTGGTACAGTGAGTGACCCAGGAAATGTTAAAAGGGTGGGAAGTTGGCTCAGCAGAGTTGGGAGCTGCCTCACATCCTGAAGTAATTATTCCAATAAAACACTCTTATGTCCAGATATATTTTTTTTCTCAAATTATGGGATAACTACACATAACAACTCAGAAAGATCACATTTGTGTGAATAAACCTGATTGTGCTTTGAAAGCACTTCCTTTCAGCGTCACGCTGCTCCAATCTCCTGGGCTCCAGTAAATTTTGAGGGAAGAATGGCAGGGCCAGAGTATTTACATGTCTATAAAGGCTGTATTTGTTTTTATATGTTCTTGCTGCTTGGCTCTGCAGTCTTGTTTAGAAACATTATGTTGAAAAAAAAAAAAAGAAACAGATGTTAAATGGTATTTTATTTGAGTGAGGGTGCCTGATGAGTCCTCTTGTAAAAGAGTGGCCTGTCATGCAAGGGAACTCGAGCGGCCTTACTGCTCAGGACACTGGGTAGCAACATTTGTAGTGGATGCTGTTTGAACCTGATGCTTGGAGGAATGTTTTCTCCTGTAACAAGGTTTGTAATGGCAAATCATTTTATCCCCAGGTTATGTTTTGTTTTGTGCATGTGTATTATTTTTTTAAAGATTTATTTCTTATTTATTTGAAAGAGAGAGAGAGAGAGAGAGCACAAGAGTGAGGGGCAAAGGGAGAAGGAGAAAGAATCTCAAGCAGATTCCGCGCTGAGCGGATCCTACGGCTGGGCTCCATCTCATGACTCTGAGATCATGAGCTGAGCCGAAACCAAGAGTCAGATGCTTAACCGACTGCCCACCCCCAGGTGCCGCGTGCATGTTTTTTAATTCCCAGTTTAAATGGAAAGTCTAGCAATTCTGTTCTTTTCTGTAAATAGGATGTTTCATTGTAACTCAGTACCTTGAAGTTCTAGCTATACTGAAAAACTTTGGGCCAGTTTATTTTACTTTCCAAGGAAGTGTTGTAAGGTGAACTCTACATTTAAAAGAAGAAATCCTCTAAGATTTAGCCAAACCTGCCTTGAGGTGAGAAATCAAGAGCAAGGAGCTCATTTGTGACTTGAGATAATGATGAAGATCCTTCAGCAAATTCCCAGGACTGCCTTTTCTAGACACTCAACTAAGTAAACTCCATATTAAAAATGTCCATTGTAAAAAATAAATAAATGTCCATTGTGTGCAGGGTACAAGGTAAATGCCTTGAGAGCCATTAAGGATTAAAATCTTTTAAATGTTTCTGGTCCTCAAGACATTCACAGCAAAATTGGGGACAAAAATTTTAATCAGGATCAGGCTAAATAGAAATAAAACATTTCAGTAACAGATCTAAATTAAAAGAGATGGCAACTTCCAGAAGGCTGTCCATGGTTAATTACATGGTAATTATAAGCAAGCAGTGCTCTGAGACCCCAGCGCTCTTTCTAGGGTCTCATCTTCCCCTTAAATGGGAAGGCTTCTTCAGGACAGGCAGATGTAGGTAGGTCCAGGGGAGGCCAACAAACCTACCTCGTTGTCTCCAGATTATGAGGCCAGGCAGACCTGAGCTCAGCTCTACCTAGGACGACCTGGGACAAGTTCTTTTCTGCTCTGAATAGAGATGATAAACTTACCGTTTGAGTTGCTGTGAGGAGTAGATGAGCTCTGCGTAAGTAAATTCTTGGTGTAGACTCTCACACATATTAGCATTTATGAGAGCAGATATCATGTTATTTATCAATTTGTCTTTTAGTTTATTTTCTGTTTGCCCCACTCAGAAGTAAGCTCCTTGAGGGCAGGGACTTAGCATTGTTCTGTCCTTGGATCCACAGTATCTATATTACTATGCAACACATAATAGGTGCCTAGTACATATTTGTTGAATGAATAAATCAATGAATAATTAATAGAACTTCAAAAAAGTGGATTAGCTAATATTATTATTCAACCTTGTCTTTTTCATATTTCTTCTTGTCCCTCTTCATTGTCTTTAAACTTAGGAGCAACAAGAGATGTTGCAAGCAATAGGCTAAGTTCCATTTGAGTAGGATCGTTTGGAGTTTTAAAGTCCCTATGGGTTCAGGCTATTGGAACTTGCATTGTTCACTTCGAGAAGAGTAGACGATGCAGTGGGGAAAATAAAGTTTTTCTTCCTGTATCTCCTTCCTCCATCAGCTCCTCCTCACTGGATCCTTATTATATCTGTGCCCCATTGTGCCCTTCTCACCCATTAATATCCAAAAATAAAGAACAGAGACAAATTGTGGGGAGGAAACAAATATTTTTTCACATAGACCTTCCAACTCCCATGGAGAGAGAGTTGGAATGTAACTTCCCCTTTCTCCAGCCCACCTCAGTGCCCATTTTTAAGTACAGGAAGACTTAGTTAGACGAAGCCTACCAAATGAAGCATGACTGTTAGAAAAATGTTGTGTTTGCCGTGACACTAAGCAGGAATGAGCTTCTAGTGTGAGATCACTTGGCTTTGTGCAAAAGTCCCTGTCACTGCCACCAGAGACAGACTTATTTTGACCTAATTTTCAGTTCTGTTATGATTTTGTAGGCTAAAATTAAATTTGGTTTAAGAACACTGACCAGGGTTTATATCACTAGCGGGAGGGAAGGAATCAACATTTTATCATCTTGTGTTGGTGTGGGACCAAATGGAGCGCCTCATTAAAATCTTATTTGCAGGAAACGGACTCATTTACAGCTCCCCACTCGGTAGTATGTTTGTTAATAGTGCAGAAGGGAGGTAAAATGAGTCACAAAAGGTCAGCTCTGGATCGAGTAAATTTCCTCCCCGACTGCAGATTGCTGACACCTCATTGTGTTTTCCGTGTGTGACACAAAACTTCAATCCATGTACAGTGTAACCTCTTAGATAAAATCCAATCCCCAGACCTGCAAGACCCATTATTGCCTAAGAAAAGCCAAAATTACTGACTGTTTTCCTTTCTTCTGACTTAAAATGCACGTCATCAACCACGTAAAGGAAAAAGAACAACGTGCAAAGTATTCTCTGGGGTTTCTCACCCATTCTAAGATATTCTCACAATGAGTTCTCAGCTTAAAAATGGTCTCATCAGAGGATTTTAATGCTCCTGTGTGAGCATTTCAAGAAATTCAAAGAAATGAAATCTAAACATCTCAGAGGTTGTGGAGAGGTTGATTCAAACACTTAGGTATTTTGGTTTTCATATGAAAAATATCTTAGATCTATATATGGGTCTCTATGGACTTTATAAAAAAAAATTTATAACATGTATATATTAGTCAGGGGCCTGGTAAGAAACAGAATTCACCCCAGAAGTTCCCAGTAAAGACAGCTTAATAAACAACTACTGACGATGGTATGGGCAGGCAAAAGAACAAGTAAGAGACTCTGAAGCACCCAGAGACCAGCAACAGTGGGAAGCTGTTACCACTGTTAGGTGTAAAGGGCAACGGGAGGAAATGATGGTACATGTTCCCCATGGAAGCTAGTGGAGACTACAGTCCCTGCCAAAGACCCACCTGAAGAAGACAGGGAGCCAGGAGGAAACACCCTGATCACCATCTCTGTCCCACCTCTGATCTCCTGCTGGTGCTTCCTGTTGGCCAAACTGAACTGGAAGGCAGTGGCAAGGGAGACTGGGTGACAGGGTCCCTAGGGGTCAGTTGCCCAGCGCGTACAGTAGGGTGGAGAAAGGCAGAGGATTAATCTGCTAGGGCAACTGGAGCATAAAAAGCATAGTGTTCTTCGTAGGCAATGATTTTGCTCAATATTTATTTATTTATTTATTTATTTATTTATTTATTTATTTACTGCCAGTGTATTTATGATAAATTTGCAGCTATTTATCCAGGCTTGCTCTCTACCCTAGTCCCCTTGGAGATCCTGTAGTCTGGATTTATATTGCAAGAGCTTGTCTCTGTGCAGTGCTAACTCTTCTGTATGGGGATTAATCCTTATCTCCATGTCAACTAAATAGATTTAAGATTATGAAAACTGTGATGACCATCTTCACCTTTATGAATCTTTAAATTCAGAATCTCTTGGTCTGGCACAGCTTCATTCTTTCAAGGATATTAAAACATTTTAGTTTTGTTGTCTCATTGATCTTTGCCATATCTCTGATGGGCAGGCATCTTGGTAGTACCTAGTACAGTGGCGCACGGAAATAGATGCTCAATAAATGCTTGTTGACAAGATGATCATCATCAAATGCCTCTTGTGCAGATAGGAAAGCTTACACTGAGAAGTTAAGCAACTTAGCCAATATCTCATGGGGTGCCAGTAGGAACAGAAGCCAAGTCAGAGGGTTTACCCTGAATATGCTTCCTCCAAAAGGAGATTTTGCTAAGCCTGGCAAGAATTTGAACAAGAGTTTATTTTCTTCCTGTACTTTGACCCAATCTGAAGAATAGTTGAGAAACTCAGGGCATAGTTTTTCAACTGATTTGTTTCCTAGATTGCCAGTGAAATGTGTGCCCCATTATTTATTCTTAATCATTAGACATGAAACATTATTGCCCCAGGAACAAAAAGCCAAGTTATTCTCTTAGAGGAATTGAACTAAACTATTATGGTTTCTATATATCATTTCTGGGATGGGGAAAAGAAAATATAAAGGGGAGATGAAATCTGAGAACTGCATGTGAAATCAGTTACAGCCAACCCTTATCAATGAAAAACAAGGATAGGAATGACTTGAGAAACATAAATGTACATGGTTTTAGAAATTCTACAGTTATTATAAACCCATCTTCATCCAAACCTTCTACTATATTCCAAAGTTTTAAATGCTAATTTTTCTTGGATGCCACTGTTTTCCTGAATATCCCATGAGGGATTCATATAGAGAAGGAGAAACAGAGGGGCCTGGATTCACTGCAAGCAAGATAAACTCTTTGTGAAATAATACTAAATCAGGTAGATCAAATTTTGTACATAAGGCAAATCATTTATCAACATGAAAACACATGGGCACAAGGAAGTTCTGTAATCTTGGAAGCCTGTGTCACGCCTTCTTCCAGAGAGGGTATCGCCAGCCTGCTCGATTTGTAGGTGGCTCGTGTACACAGCCTCACTGTGGGCGCATGTGACATGACCTGGGAGACTAACAAAGGGCTTGGGTCTTCTCAAAATCACAGTTATTTATTTTAAAATTTATTTATTTATTTGAGAGAGGGACAGAGTGTGCAAGGAGGGAGGGGCAGAGAGAGAATCTTAAGCAGACTCTGCACTGATGCAAAGCCGGTTGTGGGGCTCGATCCCACGACCCTGAGATCATGACCTGAGCCAAAACCAAGAGTTGGATGCTTAACTAACTGAGCCACCCAGGCGCCCCTCTTCCTTGCCATCTCATCCAGGTGTACATTGCCTGGTGAGTACTTTATCTCTCAAGACTGAGCTCCAATGACACTTCTCCTGATGTGACTAGTGACACCACCCTTTTCTGTCATGCTAGCACAATACACATATCTAAATTATTGCATGCACCACATTGTATAGCGCTCACTGTTTATATGTCCGTCTCCTCAGTGAACTATGAGGTAACATTCTGCAGCCTATTCAGGATCTTAGTTCCTTATCTAGCATATGCACTGCTCTTAAACCCTGAAAACGGAGGGTTGTGCTTCAAAGACCCTACCTTGGCCCTCCTCCAGCAGTGTCCTTATCCCTGAGGTGAGAAGTCAGCAGGACCAGGGATGTGCCTTCCTGGATTCCATGTCTACCCAGATCCCACGCTCCCTGTTTCTAGACCATGCTTTGCTTACCTAGAGCCCAAGAATTCCCCGTCCAAATGGTCCAATCCTCCCTTTGGGGCCTTGACAAGCCCTTTCCCAAGATCTGTCCTCTAAGAAGGGACCAACAACGTGTGTGCTCACTCCTAGATCTGAGGACTGGCCAAGGCAGCTATTCGTGAAGCATATGGACAGAACTTGTATAAACAGGCTAGACTGTCCACATGTGTGCATGAGAGGTGTCCAGGGATGAGGTTAGAGCAGGACTAGGAGGAGCAGGCAGTTAGGCAGAGAGCTGGGGCCTGAAGCCTCAAGGAACCTGAGGGTTCTAAAGTTGAACCTGGCCTCCTAGGTGGGGTTATGAAGGTATATTTATCATGGTGGGAGGATGGATCATATCTTGTCATTTGCAACCTTGAAATATTTAGGCATATGTCACGTGAGCTTCCATGTGTACTCTAGCTTGGATCTCTACACATGTTAGGGCGCTGGTGTCTTGGCTAATATGGTGCACAACACATGGGAGACGCTTCATGCATGACTGAGGACTGGCTCACAGCAAAAAGATGTGGAATAATTGAGACTCAAGGCAAATAATGTAGTGTTTGAGTAAGAGAAAATAATAGAAGATATTACTTATAATTGAATTAACAAACTAGTTCATATACTTCCTAAAAATGTTTATATTCCAAGGGTCAAACAAACATTCTTGCTAGGACGATGTTATTTACCAAATTAATGATCAATTTTTAAAAGCCTCACTTGAATTCTCCAGCATTCTTTGTATTTCCAAAACACAACACCAATCTACAAAGCACTCATAGATGGGTTAAGAATGAAGTCAAATAAAACATGAGTCAGGTAGCAAACTCCGTTGTGGGGGTTAGTTATAGTCCAGCCAGAGAGGAAGAATTAACCAAAACTAGCAACAGTATTTCTTGGAGGCAGCATTTCAGGCGTCTGTCACTTCAAATGACCCCTTTATCCTTCACTGGCAGATAAAATCATTCTTGTAAGGAAAAGGAACATTCATCTTCCAGGTGGAACCCTGAGAACTAAGGTCCTGCTTGCCACAGATATGATAATTTCAATGAATGTAGGCATTTTAATTTTTCTCATGTATAAGAATCAATGGCTCACCATGTTGAGTAACCAAGACTTCTTATCTCTTTTCTAAAGATAATACTTTTATTGTCACATAAGTGCATGTTACTAACAAATGTAAGGAAATTTCAGGCTAAAATATGTATATACATATGGTTGTATGTGTATGCATGTATATATGTGTGGAAATTGAGAGGGGCAGGGAGAGGGAGAGAAAGGGAGAATCTACTTAACTTGGAAAATCAACTAAGAAACATCTATTGAGGGACTTCTCCATACTCAGCATTTGTCACATTATGCTAAGCATAAGGGATAAAAAGTCAAGGCCTTAAAACAATAACGAGATACTACTGTACACCTATTAGAATGGACAAAATTTGGAACACTGACACCAAATATTGGACAGGATGTGGAGCAAGAAGAACTCTCATTCACTGCTGCTGGGAATGCAAAGCTACTTTGGAAGACAGTTTGGTCATTTGTTAGAAAACTAATATACTCTTATCATATGATCCATTGATTGTGCTCCTTGGTATTCATCCAAAGGAGTTGAAAACATGTCCACACAAAAACCTGCATGTGAATGTTTGTATCAGCTTTATTCATAGTTCAAAACTTGGAAGCAACCAAGATATCTTTCAGTAGGTGAATGGATAAACTGTGGTATATCTAGACAATGGAATATTACCCAGTGCTAAAAAGAAATGAGATATCAAGCCATGAAAAGAAATGGAGGAAACTTAATGCATATTACTAAATGAAAGAAGCCAATCTGAAAAGGCTACCTATTCTATGATCCCAACTATATGACATTCTGGAAAAGGTAAAACTACAGAGATAGTAAAAATATTAATGGTTTTTATGGTTGGGGGAAGGAGAGGAGGAATGGATAGGCAGAGCACAAAAGATTTTTTAAGGTGGTAAAAATATAATATCATTATGTCATTATATATTTGTCTGAACCCATGGGATGTACAACCCCAAGAATGAACTGAAATGTAAAATAAGGACTTTGGGTGAATATGATGTGTCAACATAGGTTCATCAGTTGCACCACTCTGGTGAGGGACACTGATAATGGAGGAGGCTGTGCATGTATGGGGACAGGGGTGTCTGAGAAATCGCTGTAATTTTGCAATTTTGTGGTGAGCCTGAAACTACTCTAAAAAATTGTCTTTTTTTTTTTAGAGTTTTTTTTTTTTTTCCCCCACAGAAAGATAGAGAGCACAATTTGGCAGAGCTGCAGGCAGAGGGAGAGGGAGAAGCAGGCTCTCCGCTGAGCAGGGAGCCCGACACAGGCTCGATCCCAGAACCCTGGGATCATGACCTGGCTGAATGTAGCTGCTTAACCAACTGAGCCACCCAGGCACCCCTAAATAATTAAGTCTTGAGAAGAAGAAGAGGGGCATCTGAGAAGGAGGAAAAGGAGGAGGAGAAGAAGAAAGACAAGGTCCTGTCCCCAGGAGAGTTGACGATTTTTTTTTTTTAAGATTTTATTTTTTTATTTATTTGAGAGAGAGAGAGAGAGCACAAGAGGGGGTAGGGTCAGAGGGAGGAACAGACTCCCTGCCAGGGAGTCTGATGCGGGACTCGATCCCGGGACTCCGGGGTTATGACCTGAGCTGAAGGCAGTTGCTTAACCAACTGAGCCACCCAGGCGCCCAAGTTGACGATATTTTTTTAAGATTTTTTATTTATTTATTTGATAGAGAGAGACACAGCGAGAGAGGGAACACAAGCAGGGGGAGTGGGAGAGGGAGAAGCAGGCTTCCCGTGGAGCAGGGAGCCCGATGCGGGGCTCGATCCCAGGACCCTGGGATCATGACCTGAGCCGAAGGCAGACGCTTAACGACTGAGCCACCCAGGCGCCCCTAAAGTTGACGATATTTGATGGGAGTTTGGTCTGGAGTGATGGGAGAAGCACTGTGGGCATATGTGGGTAAGGGTGAGGGCACAGATTTGCCTATTACCTCCTATGAACAGACACTGTGATTACGTGTGTTATATTAGGGCATCTCATTTAATTCTCATCAAACCAGTGCATGTAAATACTATCCTCATTTTCCAGATGAGGAAACCAATGTTTAGAAGATGAGCCCAATGAAAGAGCGATACAACTGAGCAGTTGCAGAAAAAACTATTTAAAAGGAACTTATGGGAATGTAAATGGGTACCATCACTATGGAAAACAGTACAAAAATTCCACAAAAAATTAAAGAGAACTACCATATGATCCAGCAATCCCACTTCTGGGTATATATCCGAAGGAAATGAAAACAGGTTATTGAAGAGATATCTGCATTCCAGTGTTTATTACAGGCAAGGTATGGAAACAACCTAAATGTGCATCCGTGGATGAGTGGAAAAAGAAGATGTGGTTCATGCATACAAAGGAAAATTATTCCGCTATGAGAAAGAATAAAATCCTGCCATCTGTGATAACACGGATATTTCTCAATGCTAAGTGAAATAAGCCAGATGGAGAGAAAGACAAATACTAAATGGTGTCTCTTAAATCTTGGAAAATCTTAAAAATCTTAAATAAAAAAAATCTTAATTAAAAAAGGTTAAACTTTTAGAGATCCTCCGGTAGCGGCGGCCCGCAAGGAGATGAGGGCTCCGCCACGCGACACCATGCCTTTCTTTGATGTGCAGAAAGGCTGGGCCTTAACTTAGATCATTGGATGACCATCCAAAGTGCTGAGCAGCCTCACAAGATCCCAGGTCGATGCCATACTTTTGAAAAAGAATGGATAGAGGGCGCCTGGGTGGCTCAGTTGGTTAAGCGACTGCCTTCGGCTCAGGTCATAACCCCGGAGTCCCGGGATCGAGTCCCGCATCAGACTCCCTGGCAGGGAGTCTGCTTCTCCCTCTGACCCTCCTCCCTCTCATGCTCTCTGTCTCTCATTCTCTCTGTCTCAAATAAATAAATAAAATCTTTAAAAAAAAAAAAAAGAAAAAGAATGGATAGAATGTGCGCATGGAATCGGTGGTACCTGTGCAGAGAAAGAGTGCAAGATAGAATTTGATGATTTTGTAGAATGTCTGCTTCGGCAGAAAATGATGAAACGTCTGAGTGACATCACGAGGCAGCGAGATAAACTAATAAAGGAAGGGAAGTACAAACCTCCATCTCACCACTTGGGCAAGGGGGATCCTAGGCCCTGAGCAGAGCTGCTGCTGATGGCTGGAGGCTGATTTTCATGTTCTCTCTTTTCCACTAGAAAGTTCATTTACTGAAAACCTCTTTGTGAAAGTGTCTAAAAATAAAGGATTGCTCTATCCTAAAAAAAAAAAAAAAGTCAAACTTTTATAAGGAGTAGAAAAGTGGTTGCCAGGGGTTAGGGAGTAGAGAAAATAGGGAGAGGTTAATAAAAGGGTACACACTTCCAGTTATAAGCTGCATAAGGTTTGGGGATCTAATGTACAGCATGGTGACTATAGTTGATAACACTGTATTGTATAATTGAAATTTGTTAAGAGAATAGAATTTAAATGTTCTCACCAAAAATAAAATAAAGCAAATATGTGAGGTAATGGCTACGTTAATTAACTCGACTGTGAGATCCTTTTACAATGTATATGTATATCAAACTATCACAATGTACACTTTAAATATCTTACTATTTTATTTGTCAATTATACCACAGTAAAGCTGAAAAAAAGAAACATGAACAGCTGAGTCAAATTGCTCATACAATTTAATTATGTTGTCAAAGATGCAAGCAGTTCCCTCTCAATTCATGGCAGGGTCTGCAAATGGAAAAAAAATGATGGGTTTCACAAGGGTGATCATGGCTTCAGGAACAATGATTATAAGCACTATGCTCACTTAGTGCTAGTAATGTTCAAAATCAAGAAAAAAATTTAAAAAGAGAATCAAGTTAATGCTTATCTGTATCACAGAATCTCTTCCTTCTTAGTTGTTTCACATTAATTTTGCGGGGTTTTTTTTTTTGAAAAATGTTTCAGTGTGCTTGAGAAGGATGTATATTCTCTAATTGTTGGGTGCAGGATCTGTATACATGCTTATTAGATCATGCATATTAGTTATGTTACTCAAATGCTCTACATTTTAGTGATTTTTTGACCTTCAAATAACTAAGATGTATTGAAATCTAGTAGGTTATTGTATTTTTAAATTTCTACCTATAGTGCTATAAATTTTACTTCATATATTTTGAGGCTATTTTAGAATTACTAAATCTTCTAAAAGAGTTGAAAAAACACAATGAAAGGAATTTAAATATTTTGAAATTGATTGGGAATATGGCATCAACTCAGAATGGTTTTATCGCATGGTTTCTTATAAAACTGGTGAAACGTAAATTGGCCCCACTTCTGCTTAGCACGTGTATTAATCCCTCCTTTGAATTTAATCAAATAGCAAGACAAAATTTACGTATTTTAACAATGTCCTTACTGCCTTACTCCTCATCAGATAGAGTCTGCTGCTTAGCGCTGGTTCTTTGGTTTGTTGAGTTCAAGGAAGTCTTTACTCCCAGTGAAATGATCTTTGACATACTTGAAGATTTCTATTATTCTGTAGAGGGAGGGTGCAAGTTTAGAGGGATATCAGCTGAGACGAAGTTAAGTTACTCTGCCAAGAAAGGGAGAGAGATTTCAGGAGGCATAAGACCTGTGAACAGGATGTCAGAACTGGGGAGGAGGGACACTGAAAGAGAAAGGGAGAGAGAGGAGAGACTTGGGAGAGGGGTGTATCCAAAGGGGGCATTCTCAAGTAATGTACCATGTGGAGCTTCTCCTCATGCTGCTCTAGGTCTTTAATGCAGTGTATATGGGCCATTAACACTTTTGACTTAAAGGAGCTGGAGCTATAAGACAAGGGGATGGACATATTGTTTAAAACAAAGATACGATGAATTTTTGTTATTAGAAAATCAGTTTATCTATACCCTCGCTAAATAAAGATAAACATTCAGAGATGATCAATTTGAGGAGCAGCTGGTCATCGTCGTGCCTGGGCCACTGACTTCTCTGAAAGGTCTTATCTTTGCTGAAATAATCAAGTCAGGCAGCCGGCGGTTGGCAGGGTGGGGATTTACACCCAGCCCACAATTTCTTTGACCGTACATCGCCTCCTGTGTGGTGGGAACAATTCTGAGCCTGCAGAGGGGAAACTTAGTTGTAAGCCTTAACTCTGCTACTTATTAAGGCTGAAATTAGTATAATTGGGTCTAAATTAGCCTCCCTGGGTCTGCTTTCCCCATCTGTGGAAGGTGAATAATCAAACCTTTTCAGTCTACCTCATAGGTCAGTTTTAAGGATCAAATAAGAAAACAAATGAGAAAATATTGTGTTGACCATACAGAGTGTTAAGTGATTGGGCCAGCTAACCTCACAAAAATACCTGAATAATCATGAGCATACTTGGCCTGAATGAAAGGTCCTGGGTTCAGCATAAACTGATATTGCCAAGGAGTATTAGTCACTTGGTAAATGCCAAAATGACTGGAATGCAAAACAACAAAAAACACCCCCCGCAAACAAATGAATCCAAGACGTTAGGCCTCTTGTTTTTAGAGTCAGCATCAAAGTTTAAGGATGTGACTTCTTAAATAGTTTAATATTTTCTTGTGAACTCAATTTGGTTCCTGGGAATACAGTGGGCAGGAAAACAACAACAACAACAACAACAACTAGAACTCAAGAGTGTTTAGCTGGAAGTTCAATGGGCAGTCCCCTTCCTCCCAGTGATGCGGAGAATTCTGGAAGCCAGTTTGAACATTTTCAATGGCAAGCGCCGCAGTGAAAGCCTTCTGAGTTTATTTGTATGTTTAATGTGAGAAGGATCTGGGTTTGGTGTTCTGAGCGGGTGGCAGAGGTCCTCAGTATCCCTTCTATCCTGGTACTTACAGACCCAGTGTAATCGCTCTTGACCTCAGTTGCCTTGGCCTCACCTTTTCCTTTCTGTTTTATAAGATTTTAAAGGTATACAAAATATAAACACTTAAAAGAACAAGATCTAGTTTTTATTCCTCAGAGGAGAGTGGTGAATGCGAGTGGTGAATAAATGGGGTAACAACCCCATTTATTTTGGGGTTGTTACCATTCATATCACTTTTTGTTTTTTCCTCAGACAAGGGGGTCTATTGAGTCAAACTAATAACTAGGTTAGCATTTCCCTTCCTTGATCTGCCAATAAAACAAAAGAGGTGTGGGAAAAAATTCACACAACATTGTAGGTTTTTTAAGATAGGATCTTAGAGATCCTTATCCTTATAACTCAGGAGATGTTAGTGCCAGGAATATCTTCATTTATATTGCCCTTAGGCATACATTCCTATAATAGACAATTTCAGATTTTGGAAAAATTGTGCTTGTCCCAAAACATATGAAAGATAAATGAATCAGCCTGTGGTCTCACTCCTGGGGATTGGGTTTGTCATAAGAAAGGATTTATATTGCACCATCTTCAGCTTCAGTTACAGTTTACATCAGAAACATCAACATCCATGCCTAGCATGTTTTGTGACATTTTCACTAACCTCCCAATTGAGACTAGGCTGAGTTGTCAACTGTCCATTTGGATGGCTTTTAAGGACTAGAAGATAATTTTTATCAACCTGCTTCCAAAGCACTGTAATGAGGACATGAAAGCCAAGCCCACCCAAGCCTTAGAGAACGGAACCTCTTGTGTCTCCCACAGGGCTGATATAGAGCTGAAAATTATAAGATGTCAATAAACGCCAAATTGAATTGAATCAAGATTGCCAAAGGAGATTAGGTATAAGAGAGAAGTCAAAGCAACAAATGAGAAGCAGCTTGTCACAGAAATAAAGACAGAAACCAAACTATTCTTTAAATAGGAGATACAGAGTATGCCAATCAAAAGTCTATCCTGAGCCCATTTGGACAAGTTATTTTCTTGCTGATCTCATTACCTCTCTCCCTGCCTATTGGTGCTGGTGACTTTGATGGACTACCCAACTCCAACCCATCCTTTAAGACCTGCCTGAAAATCACCTCCCCTGAGAAGGCTTTCTTGATCTCCCCAGACAACTCACAAAGTGAATTGCTTCCTTCCCTGTGGAGTTCGAACCCACCCAGCGCTTTGTCCTTAACTTTGTTCCACCACTTATCTCCTTATACGTTTATGGTCCGTTTACATTATCTGTCTCTTCCCTCCTCCTTCCCTCCAAAACCAGACTGTAACCTTCTTGAAGATGTTACATTGTTTTTCCTGTTATCTCTATCATCTCTGTATCCAGTCCTGAACCCGTTCCCTCACCACAGGAAATGCTCAGTAAATGTTTAGTGAACAATGACCAGGGTAGCTTCCATTTGTGGTTTTCATTAGAAACATCAAAATGCAAAAGGAGCTTCTTGAAGGCCTGCTTGAACCCCAGGAAATTTACAGCTATTTCTCAACAGGCAAGAAGGAAAGCACGTTCGACACAGAAGCAGTGCCCTACATAAATAGCATTCCTACATAAATGTGTAAGCCACAGCCTCGTACCCTTCATGGTTTATATCCTTCTAGAACAAATGCAATCAACAGACATTTGTGATAGGCAAGTTCTTTCAAAAGATCCACCGTCCCTGCTTCACAACGGAGTCCACGTGGAATTACTTTCTATGCCGCTTTCTCAAGGGCCCAGTCTAATCTGGTTTCAAAATAACCACTACAGAGAGGGTCCCATTAATTCCCTAAAATGGCTGTCTCCTGGATTAGTAGACTTCTAGGGATCTCTTGTACAAATAAACAGTTTGTGACACTGAACCAAGGCTGGACTGCTTTGGTATTTCTGTGTGCAGCTTAACTGAAACATAGCTGGACTCGGAACATGTTTATACAAACTAACTAATCCTTCTAGATCATCATGACCTGCAATTACCCTGCTATTCCCAGCATGTACTCAGCTTGTGCCAAATGAGGCAGTAGTTTCATAATGAAAGAAAGAGTTTCCATTAAAGAGACAGGTCGGACCCCTGCACTGCTTTCCTGTTCACTCTAGTGTCTCATGTCTCTGCATATCTAGCACTCCTAAGGAAACAACATTAAGGGCACCAACCTCCACAGGGCTGCTGTACAGAACGTGAAAGGAAGCTTCTCCGTGTTACCAGTTGGATCAGAGATCAAAACCCTGAGTTCGAGGCCTGCCTCACCATCTGGTAGCTGCCATTTTGTTCAAATAGGACCTTATGGACTAAGTAGTTTCACTCCACTCATGATAACTCCACTTACTAAATAGTTCACTTACATACATACTAATTCCTACGGGCTGGCAGAGTCAGACTTTGAGCTCGCAGAATATCTTAAAATATTTTACATTTGGTATATGATGAAACCTCAACTATATTTTTCCTCAAATATCTCCTATAATTAGCCTGAAGATTCTAGGGGGATATTAATCCATGTGTTTCTAATTCATTTACACCCATACCATTAAAATCCTGGATTATAAGAGCTAGCTGATGTTCAAGAAACCAGTTAAACTTTTAAATAATCTTTGTAAAGTCTTTCTTCTTAACAACAGGAAGATGTGTTTGCCAAAAGAAAATGAACTGAAACACTAGAAAATCTGGGTTTGATTCAAAACTAACCCGGGAGGTTTAAAAGGGCTGTAAACTTGGTGAGTGAAACGAGTTTAGTTTCCATATACTACATATCCATATGCCGTGTTGATACTTGGTGTGCACATACTTAGCTCACACGTGCTGATATGTAGTGTTAACATTTGGAAAGTCAGAGCCAGTTGGCAGGTTAGGTTGGAACAGGGTGCTAATGAGGTCAAGATTCCAGGCCCAGTCTTCCCGAGGATGGGGTGCCACTTCTCTTAAGCCAACCACTTGCCACTAATGAGCTCAGTGGCCTTGGGCTACTCTGATTCAATCTAATTTAACAAGTTTATTGAGGCCTACAAAGCGCTGACCCTGTACGTGGCCCTGGGATACTCCCAGGGCTACCATGTAGTCCCTAGCTAAAAGAGCTCATAGGCTACCAGGTGAAACAAGTAAGTCAATGTACTGGGGCAGCAGTGTGATACCGGAGATAAGTAGGACTTAAAATCCTTGGAGGTCAAGGGAGCCTTCATGGAAAAGGCTTTCCCTTACCTTTAAAGCTCAGCACAAGCATTATACTTCTCTGTGCAGATTTCCTGAGGCAAACGTAGGTGCTCTTTTTTCTACAGTCCCAATGTCCTTGGAATAGACCTCTGTTAGGGACACTCAGGAATACTTGTTGAATAGATGGCGGAGATTACACAGGATTATAGACAGAATTTGAAAAAAAGAAGAGCATATCAGATAAAGGAATGGGGGCAGGGGGGGAACTGGTAGGAAGAGTTGATGGATGGAAGAATAACAGGGAATGAGGTAGAAAAATAGGATGCTGCTCTTAAAAAGTTTGCATGCCCTACAGAGAAGCTTTGATTTCATTTTGTAGCCTTTGGGGACTTATTAAGGGTTTTAAGAAGAACTGGACTTGTGTTTTAGCAAGACCAATTTGTTAGGCTGCTTGGATGGAAAAGAAATGAGCCCCCAGGCACTGGGACCAATTGGGAAACTATTGCCACTCTCTAGGCCGGGCCACGGATGGTCTGAACTTAAGCTGTAGTGGGGAGGATGATGAGGAGATGGTGGATCCCAGAGATGGCTAGAAGGCAAAATCAGTAAGACATGAAGAATGACTGGGTGTGGGGTCAGCAAAGGAAGGAGTCCTGCCTGATCCTAGCCTTCTCCTTGGGGAAATTTGATGGATAGTGGTGTCACCAGTTAGCATGAGCAACGTGGGAAGATGTCTAGGACTGAGTAGGGGAAATGTAAGAAGTTCAATTTCAGAAGTACTGAATTTCAGTTGTTTATAGATATTGGTAGGGAAAATGTCCATTGTCCAATAAAAGATAAGCTATTTCTTCAGGAGCCTGGGGAATGGAGATATAGATATAAGATGAGATAAAGATGGAGATAGAGATGGAAACAGGTATTCAGGTAGAGCAGGTAGAGTGAGAAAATGGGAATGAATCAGAAAAACACTCAGGGATCCTAATATTTGAGAGAGGGACAGAGAAGTTTAATTCAACAAGAATTCTGAGGAAGAACGTTCCAAGAGATAGAAGGTGAACCGAGAGTGGGTGGTGTCACGGAAGACAAAAGAGAAGAGAGGGAGTGGCTGGTCCTATCAAATGCCCCAGAAAGATCAAGAAAGGAAGAAGCTGAGAAGAGTCCGTGGACTTTGGCATCAGGAGATAATTAACCACTTTACTGAGAATGGGCGTCACAAGCAAAGACCTGTTTTCAGGCGAATGTGTGAATAGATGTGAGGTGTGAATGGTGCCTATTGATGAAAAGCTTGAGAACAGAAGAAAGGAGAGCACTGAGGTAAAAGCTAGGGGCAATGCTGGGAGGGCTCCCCTTCATGTGGTATGGGCCAGATTTAGAAATGTGAAAGGCTGAAGGTAAGAATAAAGGTAAGGTACAATGTCCCCAAGGAGGAGGGAACATGAACGAGGGGGGGACTGGCCTAACCAGGGGGCCTAACACCTCAGCCACAATGAAAAATTCTTACTCAGCTTTTGGAGTATTTATGATGTTTTCATGGTGAAACCTTTTATTCCATTATTTATCTAAAAATGTTCCCATATCCCCACTTAAAAGCATCCTTAACCTTTGTTTTTAGATATGAGACCAACTCTTTATGAAATGACATTGGATTGGGAGGCATGGTATGGTTGTGGCATAGTGAGGTGAGTTTGGGGGGGGGGGGGCAGATATAGGTTGGAGTCTCAGCTCTGCCACTGACATCTTACCTGGCCTCTTTGGACCTTGTTGCTTTACCTTTATCCAGCCTACTCAACAGTGGTCCTGCAGGGTCAAATGAGACCAGCTCAGTGAAAGCTCTTGGTAAGCAAGTACAAGACAATGTTAGCAGTTGTATTCAGTTTCCTGACACACTACGTCTGTCTTCCCCTGTGTGATTTCCAGGGCTCTCTTGTTTTAAATGAGGTAATACATGCATGTAAAGCCCTTAAAAGTTCCTTGGCATAGATAAGGACACAACAAAAGTTAACGATTATCAAGCTCCTCCTCCACCTCCCTCTACTCCTCTGCCCCAGTGTGCCTCAACAAGCCATCCAGAGATGGTGAGGCTTCCTGTAGTGTCCACTTTACATCCTTCCAGGAGCTTCTCTCTGTGCCCAAGATGAAGGCTCACAGGTATTGCATTACATTTCCTTAGACCCATCCCTTCTAAGAGGTATTACAATTAAACGTGTTTAGCTAATTCTCACCACAGCGGTGATGACTGATATTACTACTTTAAATGCTTACTTCTAATAGTATTTATAGTTTAGTATGGTATAACTCTTTAGCCAAGGAATGAAACCTTTGTAATGGTGTAATATCAGGTAATATGTTAGGCAGGTCATCACACTGCAAGTTAAATGGAGTTCAGTCTTGGTATATTTTAGATAACAAACATTTTCTAAAGTAAATGAGAAGATGAGGCTGAATGTTACTTGAGAGTGTCCCATGTTAGAATTTGTATTATTCCTATTCACATTTATAGTTTTATACCACAGCCCTTTCTGAAAAAGACTTGAGTCACCTTACAATAAAGTATGTATATCTAAAAAGTTTAATGAAATCAAAATATAAAATCAAAACTATACAGAGGAAAAACATAGAATGTTTTAACTACAGTAACTTTGTGTATGTGTATTTATTTATATACGTAAGTGCTACAAATTTGACTTTGGGCTTCTTGATTGCCTGGACATTAAAAGAAACAATAACCAAAAATAAGATAATTCAATTCTGTAGTGGGAATTATAGCTGCTCACTCATGTGTACTCCTTTCTTAAAATGATATTTCACATTTTTCTTACAGCTAACCCAGCTATAAGAGTAACTTCTAGCCAATGGGCTATAAGTGGAATTGATATGTGTAATTCACAGTTTTAGTGCGATGGACATAAAGATGCGATACAGATGAAATGGCAGGAGTTGGGGCAGCTATTTAGAACTCAGAAAGGCTGTGTGTTCAGGATGGCAGAATCTCTGTACCTGGACTGCTGACGTTTAGGCTATTACTTTGCTGAAGTTACTGCAGTTTTGGATTTTTTTGTTTCATTAGCTTAGATTATATTTTACCGATACAAAAGTAGATATCTAGAAGTCGAATCCTGTAGTAAAAATAGAAACCCTGAAATAGATGACAGTGCCTTAATGGCCAGGCAACAGGCATTGAGGACAAAGATACTGAAATCTGTAAAGCTGTTGACCATTGTTGTGTCATGGTAAACATTTGCTAAATCTACCATCAGTGATAGATTTGGCAACCTTAGCAAAGTCTTACAACAGACCTTAACTCAGGTGAGTGCTCATCAGCTTGCAAGCAGATCTCTGCTCAAGGCAGTTCTCTCTTACGTGCAGCCTGCAATCTAAATGGAATGAAAGTCTGGTAATTCAAAGGGTTGCAAATACAGCTGCTTTTGTACCACCAAATACATTCAAGCCTTCCTCAGAGCCTAATACAGAATGTTTCCTACTAGACAATGGGGCCACTCTCAAGGTAAAGATTGAGGCCGTTGCCTTGTCATTCAAGCCTGTTGCTTCAGATGGCCTCTGGGGAAGCTCCAGCAATATGGGAGGGAGAGGTATGTTGAACATGGAGACCAGGAAATGAAAGAACAGAATCTTCTGGCTTAAGAGGTATGGATAGATGAGATCTTTGGCAGTGGTTACTGCCATCTGGAACTGACAGGAAACAAGTAGACCGTAAGTCTACCAGGTTTTAACGGAACTGTATTGCCAAAGAAACTACACGACTGGCCTTCAAAAGCTATCTGAACCTTAAAGTAATCCTTAGTCTCCTAAACTTTCACCAGCAGACAATGAGCTATGCTCACTTCATATGTGGCCATGAAAGATAAAGACAAGAACATGTCCCAGTGAGCCAGGGAGGGCAATACCCAGGGGAGTTGCTTCCAGCACTGGGGCTCCCAGCACAAGGGGCCCTTGCACTGCCGGGGCATGGAGTCTGCAATTCCTGTCCAGGGGTGTTTGACAGCTGCTATGGACTTGTGGCGGCTGTGTGTTTATCATTTTTCACTTTTCTAAATGGGAGTTGTTATTGTGGTTATCCACAATAAAATGGTCATAAAGCTCTGTTTACTGTGGTATTGGGATGGAAGGCGGGCCTGAAGGTAACTCGTCTCTTAATTTGTAGGTCACCAGACCATAGGAGTTAGAGCTAGACTTGATGGGGGGCATGGGAGAGACTGTAGGCTGTGCAGATTCTGGACTGTAATCTGATGGAGAATGTTGCATGTGCGAGAAGAATAACATGGATATCTGGGTGGCTGGAGGGGCAAATTCTGGCAGACTCTGTTTGTCTACCAATAGCAATGCCTCCTTTCTCTCTTCTCATTTTCCCTCACAGCCAGGCATGGCCATGAGACTAATTTCTGTCCAGTGGGAGGTGAACACAAGTGCGCCAATTCTAGGTTCTCTTGTCCTTTGTCCCTTGGAGCAATCACTTTAAACCCAAAGATGGAAGCTGTGTGTTGATGATGGCAGAGCCTCATACCAGCTCTGGACCTCCTCTCTGTGGAGTTTTACACAAAATAATAAGCTTCCTCCTGTATAAGCCACTGTTCTGAGATATTTTGGTTATAACAGCTAGGCTAACACACTCTACTTATTAAAAAGGAGAATGCCCACCAGTTTTGTAAGAAAAGTCTTTTTGTTGATCCTGGCTCTCAACCCAAAAAGAAATTTCTTAAGTGTAGCCTTACATTGAGTGTCTTGTAGACTCTATCCTTGACAACACTTTACAACAAACCAGAAGCAATTTGCACATGGCTATCCTCTGCTTGCTTACCTTTTTGAAGTATTAAAGCCAAAAGCATAACTTTGGAGGGCAGCTCAGTGAAAGCAGTTCTTTAAGAGCTTCCACTAGAGTGTTTCAAACATGGAGTCCCCCAGGAGAGGGGTGCAGAACACACTTGATTCAATGATAGATCTTACCACCATTTTGGTGGCAGAATAATGAGTATTTCTCAACCTAAGTCATCTAAAACCACTTCAGGAAACTCTAGCAATGGCAACTAGGCTCTAGAGGGCATGTATTTGTTACTTAGATGGTCTGTAGGGTAGGTGGGGGGTTGACATTCGATCAGGAAACTGGAGAAACATGGCCAATGTTCTCTAGTGTATTAAATTTTACTCTGTCCTCACTTGAGATGAAAGAGCTTCTGGCACATCAGAAGTCAGGAGTTTGCTCAGTATGGGCTCAAGCACAGGTGCCAAAGCTGTCTTCTGTTGCAGACTTCTCTCCACGCAGAAGCATCACACCACTCTGTGGGCCCACAAACAACATAAGAAGGAGGCCCTATGCTTCTTCCATACGTTCAGAATAAATCTCAGTACCCAGAGCTGTGACACAAAAAGCAAAACATCTCACTTTTGAAGTACTGGTCTTTGGTGCTTGGCTACCCAAAGAAACCTTCAAAAGCCAATCTTCTCTCACTGTCATGTGAAAGCAATTTTCCATCCTAGAATTCAGAGTACATTTTATAGTAAAATAATGTAAAACTTTTTATCCTTCTTCTTGATTATCTTAGAAAAGTATTGGCTTTTAAGCTGAATTATTTCAACATCAATTAAGAAAAATATACTAGAGGCTCTAGGTAGACATCTGCTCAGGGGCACAGATAAGCCTCTAGTTCTGTATCATAGTGAGATGCAGCTGATTCAGGCCTGGAATATTGTCAGAACAAATGTTACCAGGATGCCCACTTTACCCAGAAAGCATCTGCAATATTTGTGTGGATTTTCAATCAAATTGCTAAATAGTGACCTTCTGGGTATTTGAACACGTAGCCATGCTATATGGGGTTATTTGGTTTTACACAAATACAGAGTATCTACCTGTGACACTGATTTTAGATTTGGTATACTATCAAGACACATTTTTAGTTGCACATTTAATGTCTGACCATTGGCTTCTTTGGGCCACCAGAAGCTTTGAGGAGAGAAACCTGATTCAAGGATTCATCTTAAAACCTTCTGGAGTGGCAGACTATACAAATTGGTTCCCAACCTAAATGATCCAAAACCTCTCCAGTAAATGCCAGCAGTGACGAAGAGGGTCTAGAGGGTGTGTACTTTGTGTTACTTTAGACGCCTTCAAAGTGGATGAGGGGTTGACATTCAATCGGGATACCAGAGAAATCTCATGATCATAACACCAAGGAGGCTCTTTGTTTCCTATTTGTTGCACAGGATAAGCGTATCTTAATGCTGTTCTCAAGTCACATTAACTGAAAAAAGCTAGATACAAAACTATACACATAGCATTTATGTGCATGTGCATGTGCATGTTTGTGTTTGTATTTGGAAGGTGAAATTGAGGGTAATTTTAATTTTCTTCCTAGTGAATGTTTGTATTTTTGAAAGAAGCACACTTTCCTGATATGTTCAGAAAAACACTTTAAGACATATCCCCCTCCAATCTGCCAGAATTTTGTAACAGAGAGATTGGGCTGACAACTAAACCCACTGGCTTGGCCAGTTTTAGTGCCTTTAAAAGTGTGACAATCAGACAGTAGGTGCTTTGTGATGTGAGGCAATAGGACACAAACAGCATCTTCCCATGACACATTTTTGCCATCAGCCGCCCTCTCAAAAAAAACAAAAAACAAAAATAAATAAACCCAACTAAGTCTGAATCAATCAAGACTCAAGATCTAATTGCCAGTTAATAGGAAGTATAAGGATTAAAGAAACAAGTTGAAAGATATTACCAGGAAGCAATCTACCAAATCCAGAATATGGGATTGTTCTACATGATAAAAGAATGTGGTTTCTTCAACAGAAGAAACAAATGACATTAAAAAGGAGAATAATGTTAGTTTATAAGGGACTTATGAGAGTTAATAATCAAATGCAATGTGGACCTTGTCTAGAACCTCATTCAAATAAACCAACTATAAAGAGACATTTTTGAAGAAGTTGGGGAAATGTGTATATTGAGTGGAAATTGGATCTCTATTAAGAAATTAATATGAAATGTGGATTGAGAAAGAAAAAAGTACAAGGAAAATAACTGTCAATCTACAATTGTATACCTAATTAAACTATCCTTCCACAGAAAGTGTGAAATAAAGATATTTTTGGTCACACAACCTTCCTATCCTCAACTGCATCATGGCATTAAGGTGAAGATTAAGAGTGTGAGAGAGTTAAATATAGTTTCCTTTTACATTAATTGAAATGGTAATATAATTTGGCAGCTTCTGTCCTGATGTAATTCTTGCAGAGGGATTAAAATCTAAATACTACAGCAGTTATCACCAACTGCTGATGTAAACTACAGAATACACTGTCCTTGCAGTGATGACTAATGTCCAAAACACCAAAGGGAAACAGCATAGACAGACATGATAATAAAGTAATAAACAAAAGCTGAAAGCAGATTCATGTTATTTTCTTTAAGATGGAAGGAAATATAATTTTAGTAATATATCAATATAACTGAATTCCAATTGTTCCTCAATTAAGATTTTGGACTGAGAGATTCAAACTTGCCTCTGTTGGGACAATCCTAACTTGGAGCTCAGCCTTGCCCAACGTGTTGCCTGTTGAAAGGCAAAGATCCTTGGGAAGCAACTAGAAGTTTAGCTCCACAATGACAAAGATTATTGTGTTGTTCAATGATGCATCCCTAACATGGAGAGCAGAGACAGGCACATAGTAAGTGGTCAATATTTTGGGGTTGAATTTTTAAATGTGTACCACAGATAGGACATAGAAAAAGGGAGATCATGAAAGCCAGCATGGGGCTTCCAGCCATCAATTAGCAAAGAAGATATTGGAGGAGAAGCCACGGAGGGTCATTGTGTGTGTAAGCTTACTCTAAAGAGCTTTCAAGATTAAAAATACATGGGAATATGGTGGAGGGAAATGATATAAAAATAAGGGCTTTGTGTATTTGACTTGCTAGGTAGAGCCTCTAGGCTGCCATAACAGTATCTTATTCTCCCTTCCAGAGATGAGGTCAAGGACTATAGGAGAATGTACTTAGCTCACTCCATTTTCAGGATTTCTTTGTAAGAGAGTGAAGTTCATGGTCAGTGAGTACAGTGGTAAGATTCGTGTTTTGGTGGAAAAATGGAGATCTGGAGCAGTCGAAGTTGGATAATGAGTATATTGTATTTTAAGTGAATAACCCAAATAGGAACACCTGTCTCTGTGCTGCAGAAACCTATGTCTTAGCCCACAGTGTACCCATGGTGGTAAAGGAAGGGCATATTTACATATGTGTTTTGATTAACATCATATACACATTCAACCTGCATCTGCAGACTCTTAGACCACATCTGTAGTCCATCCAAGTCTACTTACTTATATTGAGATCTGTAGATTTCATAGGGAAATCCACAGATAGGGTAGGTCTGTTCTTAAAGGGTTCCATCATACTCAACAAATTCAACTTGGGAAGCTTGGTATGAAAACTCCTAGGGGATAAGGAGAAAATCTGATTTGGGCACAACTGAGCAGCCCAACAGTCCCATTGTTGGCTTATCCCTGATACTTCAGCAATTTTAAAGTTCTCCCAATTTGTGAATCATTTCAAAGATGTTGGAAAATAACCAGTATGGACTTGTTTAACATAAATACTCTCTTTCCTATTAATGTGAAGGATTTTGTATAAACATCATGGCCACAATAATGGCTGTAAATGCCATTAATTTTCATATGTATTTAATAGCTTAGCTTGTGCTAATTTAAAGGGGTAAAGGCCCTTCATAGCTTGGTACAATCCAACTAATCATTCTACCTTGATTCTCCCTAGCATGTGCCAAAAGGAGTTTTTATTTTAATGGGTGTGGGATGAAAAGATGAGGGAAGTGCTCTTCTGCAGTTCTTGGAATGTTTTTGTCATTAAGTTTCCATGAATGTCTTGATTGTACCATTGTGTTAATAGTCTGCTATGAATTAGGAGGAAATTTTATTTCATAACACTTGTCACCAAAGACAAGCACATCTCACCACCCATCCATAACATGTATAAACATATGAAAAATTAAATCCAGGTGTACAGTTAAACCTGAGATCCTAAAATGGGACAGGTTAGACTGGTAGAGGAAATTTTATAGGGCTTTGATATTCCTACTTTGCAAAGTGTAAATAAGAGTCTGTCACTTGACATTTCAGTAAAGAATGGATTATATATAAATTTACAAGTGTGGTCAAGCAATTTTTAATAACTAAGAATTAAATTGGGTGAGAGGAAAACATACCCTATCGGGTATCAAGACATTACGAAGCTATGGTAATAAGATACATATAAGTGTTCAGGGACAAAATCGAATGAAGAGTTCAGAAGTATATGAAAAAATACATAGTTTGAGAGTCAGTTATGTAAGTTATGGCCCCAAGTGAAGTGGATTATCAAAATCTAAAACTGTTCATTAATATAGCTGTCCTCAATAATTCTTTACTGTATACTCAGGTGTTATGCAAGGATGAGCTTCCTGAAAATGTGTGTTTATTAGAAGCAATATTAAGAGCACCAATAACAGTAGCAGTGTATTGGGGGCCAATATAAATTCTTCTGATTGGTGACTTATACTTGGAGACTTAGAATCTTCTGAGTACCTCATGGCAATGAAAACCAATATCATTCAAGTTGTGACATTGTGAAGAACAAAAGGGGCATTATCAATAATTATGCTGAGAGAACACACATAATTCTGGACCATCCTGGGAAAATCAGGTTAGGTAGTCCCGCCGATCCATGGCCATATAATGCCAGGGACTTCGTATTAATTCCAAAGCCCTTGAGAGCACTATAATTTCCAAAGGTGCCCCAGGGATCCACACTTAATTTTGGGTGGAATCCATATATTCTATTTTGGCCCAGAGAGTGTGGATTTATTTGTTCCAAAATCACATCAATCTTTTTCTTTTTTTTTTTTTTCTTCCATGCCCCACCATCTTTAAGTTCTTTCAGTTTGGCGTTCTGATCTATAGGAAGCAGAAATGGAATACATTCCTCAGGTAGGAGGATGAACTCTTGATCCACTTGTAGCCTTCCCAAAATGACTGGAGAGCCAAAATTTTCTGGTTAGCCTGGCCAACAAGGTAGTTTAAATTCTCTACATATGTTATGCCGTTTTATCATTTTTAGGCCCAAATGTTTCAAAGCTGGTAAGATGCCTAGAAGGATAACAAAGAAGAGAAGGTGGTGGGTGGGGAATTAACATTTCCTGAGCACCTAGAACATGCCAGGCCCTGGGTTTGATGCTTTATAAAGATTAGTTCATGTCAATCATCCCAGAAGCTCTATGAGATAGTTATTACATATTCATTTTTAAGATGGAAATATTAAGCCTCAAAGATGGTAGGTAATTTGCCTAAGATAACACAGCTAGTAAGAGCCAGCTAAAGGAACATTTGTCACCTTGTGCTTTCCCACTTTCACCTGAGTTTCTTCATTTCATTATTGGCTTCCTCGTACTCAGTGTTCTAAGGGATAACGATGAAACTGTTTTAATACACAACCATTGGAGGCACATTCAATGGAGAGGAAAATGCTACATCTCTTAGCACTGGGAAGGCAGAAACACCATCGTATGGTCATTTAACAGAAAGCAACTATTTAAAGAAAGACTCATAAAATTGAGCTTTATTTCCCAGACTACGACTGGACCTAAATAGGAGTTTCTATACAGGCTACAAACTTCTCTCCACTGTGGCTTCAGCATATGTTCTGAATTCTCAGAAATCATCATTTTTCTGTTCACTCTTTAGGGTTTCTGTCACCCTAGTGGTGAGTTCTGTGCTAGAAAACCAACACTCCCCTAGTGTCAGATGCGCTGTTTACATATGACCACATTGGTCGCTTTGATTCTCAGTTTCCTGTGCATCTGGCTGAAGACTGGCCAGATGGAAAGTTGGGAGATGCAGTTGTGTACGGTGTCATAGCACACAGTGGTTACAGCATGTTGACTTACATCCCAAACCTTTAAACTGCATTCTAAAGATCATTTCACATTCTGTAACAACTCACCTATGTTGGATTCAGGGTGCCCCTGAGTCAGGCATATACATTCCTGTGCCTTTTTTTCTGATAGTTCATCGCCTCTGCTTCTGATAGTTGATCTCTACTTTCAGTCCACCTCTCTCCTTCTCTGTCTCTGTCTCTCAATGAGGCCAGATCTCATCAGAGGTATACAGAGCTAATACACATGTTTATGGTTAAAATCTCTAGAAAATATGCACATAGTTTATCCAAGTTTTTAGCACAATGCCTCCCCCAACAAACTGGAAAATTAAAAAGCAACTTGAGAAAAGCTTTTGAAAGACGTATAGGTTTGACTTTTTAGTGTGGGCATACTTATATTTAAATAACAGGATTATCCCTTGTGCTCAGAAATTATAATAAACAGAACACTTGACAAACAAGGACGATGGAATTTTAGAATGGTATCATTGTTCATTAGAGAAAACAATGACCCTTATGATGCTGCAAGCGTAGAGAACTGCATTATCATTTATTCCAAACACAAGCACGAATATGGAACAGACGAACTAATGAGTTGAGATGTCATCCGAATTTCCATGGGTTATACTTACAGCTTAGAATTGTAGCTTTATTGAATGGTGCCAAAACATTCTTACTTTGTAATAGCATTAGTGACAATTCACTTGGATAATCCTATTTGTTTTCATTCATTTTAATGAGGTATAGTTTGGGATGGTAATCTGCAGAGGAAAACTTGGGAACAGGTGACAGCATGATTTGAAATGCCTCTTGTATTGAAAAGTAGTTAAGAGCTGAACTAAATGCTTAGATGCACAGTGGTTATCCGGTACTATATATTTTACTCCAAAAACAGTGAGGCTAAAGTACCAATTTTAAGAACCTAGGACTTTATTACCTTTTAAAACTTTCCTGCATGGATGATTGGATAATAAGGACTAATTTGCTGCATTTTTGTGGCCTGTTTCCACATGTTTGCATTTCCCAATAATGCTTTCTTTATGGAAAAGAGTATGCTAGGCACAACACATTTTTTTTCCATGCAGTGATCATATGTCTATGATTCATTATATCCTTCAATATATGCACACAGTCAATAGTGATGCAGATGGCCAACGGGTATGGATACCTGCCAGGCCTTTAGCTGTCCCGGCTTATAAAAGGGGTTTCTAACATTGAGAACTTCAATTATGTCACTTAAACCCATCAACCTTTTTCCCTTGCCTAATGCTATAAATCTTTCCAATCTCTTATTTCTGTAACATCTGATGCCTGGAGTGAAAAGAACCCTTCTGACCATTTTAGTTTTCCATAGAAACTTAGAATGAGAAAATGGGGCCTCTGTACATCTTCCTCATCAATTAAAAGGAAAAGACTTTCCTCATCCCATCTCATGCAAAGGTTAATTCAGCTAGTAAGTAGACTTCTCACATCTTTTGGGGCCCAGGATAAGAACTCACACTGAACGCTAGTCTTTTAGGCCCAGGGAATAAATAACAATAAGATATTCCTACCCAAAAGGCGCCATTCTCAGGTTGGCTCCAGGCATACCTTGCAAGATTCAGTCCAAGTCCAAGTGAGACAGCTGGGACGTAAAGGAAAGGACTCCTATTTTATCAGTCCAGGACCTGTCAGGAGACAAATTACACCAATGGAGAGAATTTGATATAAAGAACACAAAGAATTATTTACTAGGTATTAAATTACAGAACATGCACAAAGGAAACACTGAGTTATTATGGAAATGGAGTACAGTTCCACCGGTAGGGCTGGGGAACAAGAAGAGATGAGAATTATTAAAACCAGAAGCTTGGAGAGAGGACCCCAATGGATCCAACTCTCAAAGGTCTGAGGAGGGAGCACTGCTCTAATGGTCCTGGGTGTCAGACCCTAGAAAATGGGCCCTGTGGAGGGTAGATCCAGACCTCCCAGGAGCAGGTGGTAGCTGGCTGCTGCTGGTATATCTAAGGCCAGCAGCAGGGCCTGTGGGGTTGGCTCAGACCTCTAAGGGTGCTGCCAACTGAGAGGAGACAGTGTCTCTGAGGGGGTGGCATGAGACAGGTTCTACAAGTTTTGGAAAAATTGCACACTGGTGTCAACTCCTGCTATTGGAATGAACTGCCATGGCCTGAGTAAAGAAGTGCTGCTGGGTGATACTGGAGGGGAAAAAAACAGCCAGCAAATCTGAGCTCAGAGGTAGCAGGAAGGAAGACAAACTTTCTCCTTCTCTAGGCTTATAGTCTCCCTCTAGCCTCTCCTATAGGCAGAGCCTGATAGGGAACTAGCAGCAATAGAAAAAGACGTGTGTTTTACAGAGACCCAGCAACCCAAAGCAACGTTTAGAACGATGGGTTTGATGCCGGGAGGCAATAGCTTAATAATGAGAGACAGTAGCTTTATACATTAAAAAAAGTATATACCGACCAGGAGCAAGAAAACACCAAAACTTCTAAGTGGATTTCTTATGATTAATCTTACACTTGAATTTATATTTCCTCATTCCCCAACCAGGTGAGCTCCTTTGACTAAGAGCATTTATACATTTGGTAAAACTTGAGTCAAGATTTTTCTTTCTAACTTTGTTGTACTAGTGGAGTGGAATCAACTAGAGAAGTTCTTTTATAGAGGTTATCTAGATGACTTTTACTTCAGAGAGTTGTTTACCATTGTGAGGAAGGACATCTTTTAAGTCTATTTTAACTTAAGGAAGAAAAGGAAACCCTGCTCGGGAAATGATTTGCCATGAACAGAGGCAGCAGTAAAATCCCACCCTTCATGCCCTTGACTAAAATACCTGGTCATCCTTCCTGAGTGTGGAACAGAACCTGCAAGGCACATGGGTGCTCCTTTCCAAATCTCTAGGCTTCCCTATTCGTCTTCCTGCCAGGTTTGAGTTGAGTTAGATAACAGAACGGGAATTCCCACTTGTTTGTCTTATTTTTTTAAGTTTTATTTTTTGAACGTTGGAACCCAATCCATTACTCAATAGATTTTTCTTCTTAAGTATGTAGAGATTGTCAGTTACCTTCTAACAGGAAAGCAGAACAACATCTGGCTTTTGATGGTGATAGGGACTTCAGCTGCTGAAACGAATCTCTGATTCACATCAAAAATGACCAATCAGCTACCCCTTGGCTTAAAGAGCATGCCTGGCAAATCATGGGGGCTGACTTACGTAAGAGCCTCTCGCAGTAGAAAACATGAAGGCAATACAAAGTGGTATTATTTTCCAGTGATTCACCTTGAGAAATTATTTTGCTATCTGGCAAGAGGAGAGATGTGCGAGTATTCCTAGAATCTACCTGTGTATTTATTGGCACTTCTACCATGGAAGAAGGCTTCTTTGTGAAGGGCAGGTTTTGGTTTCTGGCCTGCAAGAGTGCTAGCAGAGGGCTCCTCAAAGGAACTAGAAAAGAATTACTTAGGTCTCATCTACAACATGAATCTGATTTTGAACCAAGTTCCTAAGAGGAAAATGGCAACAGGTGTTATAAATGATGCTCATTCAGTAAACTAATTGAAACAGAACACTGGGCAAGATTTGTTGCCATGGCAAATTTCAACCCGAGAATATCTGCAAATTAGAAAAATAATATCATCGAGTGTCAGAGTGTCAATAATAAGGAGGCCAGGTCTGTGCTAACATGACAAGAGGAGCACTATTTTATCTACTTTGGGATGGAGGAGTATTAGACATTGTTCATTTCAGCTCTCATAAAGCTAATTTCCTCCATAATAGAATTGGTACAAATTGCATATTTATTCCGGCATAGGCACTGGGCTCTCCCTTAAGTTTGAAGAGTTCAGATTACCAGTCACCCCCAAGAATAAACCTGGGACAAAGCTGCAGTTTCTAGCATTGAAACAGAGGTCCTCTATATTCCTGTTGTCAAGTAAAACCCCTGGAGAAGTCCCAAAACACTCTAAGTCTTAGGTCACTCTTCAAGAATGGTGCAAGGTCACCCAGGTTTCATATTCAAAGAGCTACTAGTGGATCCCTCACCTAGCCTCAAGCCAGACAGAGAGGGGCTTGGTGAGACACTCTCCAGGAGTACAGAGGTGGTTTGAATACTGTTAACAACCTGGACAGAGCTAGCCAGACCAATACAGTCATAACCATCGAAGGTTCTGAGGGCCTGTCTGAGACCAAATGCATTAATAAACGAAGAAACCTGTAAGTAACCTTCCCACCAACACTAACCACACCAAAAGCGAGCCAAACCCAGGCTTCTCATAATTGGTTCTTGTTCCGACACAGGGTGAGAAGAGCCATTTGCTGTGGCCAACGGTTACTGTCGCTCTCCTCTGTAGAAAGCCACTGTCTTCGAAGAGCTTACTAAGGGTCTGCACTAAAGAACAAAAAAACATGGGTAAGACTGGTTTCCTCTCAAGTTATGACTCAACTTTGGTCACTGCACTTCCACTTCGGCCTATTAACATTCAGTGGCCAGGATGTCACCCTTCTTAATTGGCTGCTCTAGCAAACAACAGCCTCGCTACCTCTCAGTCATATAGAAAGCCACAAGAATATTTCTTTTTGACTCTCTTCTCTCCACATCAGACCCACAAGTCAAGCTATTGCTGAAATCTATTTTCTCACAATCTACTAGAAAGTGGCCTGCCCTGACTTGCTTACCCTGCTAAAAAGAGAGGCAAGAAATAAACAGTTTAATGTGAATTGTATAAATAAAAGGCACTGGTAATTGAGCCTGCCCATGGCAAATGGAAATGCAGGAAAGCATTCAGCTTCATCTTGGCTCAGGTAGTGAGCACAGTACCTTCCTCCTCAGCACCAGGGAAAGCAATGTGAACCCAAGCAAAAGCATGTGGTGGGATCCTCATGACCACTCAGGGACTACTGGACTTGGGGAGAGGGTCAGAGAAGAAAAAAGCTATTGTTTTCTTTTTTTCATCTTTCTTGGAGATCAGAAGACAAAAGTGGGTTCTGAAGATCCACTCTTTGCAGATAATCTCTGTGCTCATGCACATGTTAAGACTTTCATAATGTTACTTGGCTTTGAAATTTTATTACTGCTATTATTGTTAATATTATTTATGATTCTATTACATCAAATACAAAATTAATACAGTAAGATTTATTGGGCCAAGTACTATAATAAGCATATTAAATATTTTCTTTGTTAAACTTCACAACTACCAGATGAATTAAATACTAATATTAACCCCAATTAAAATTTAAGAACTTGAGGCATGAAGAGGTAAACTTGTTGGAAACCATGTTGCTAAAGAATGGCAGGGCCAGGGTTCAGCCCTAGGTCCAGTGCCCCTCACTTTAGGTCAGTCTTCCCTCTCTTTAAAACAATCAACTGTTCAAATTCTCAGCAAACCCAAATGCTTAGCTTGAAGAGCCAAACAAGAGTAATTGTTACAAATGTCACTGTTTGGTTTCTCAGATGGTACATCTCAGGGTTATTAAATTTAATCCCTTGTCCCTTTGCTCCAGCAGCTTCTTTGCCCCTTGGGAAGTGTCCCTCCCATTTCTCACCCCATTTCTTCACAAGCCCTCACTCCAACCCCATCCTCACCCAGTCTGGAATCTACTCAGCTTTAGGGATGTAACTCAACTTCCATCTCTTCCCAAAAGGCTTCTCCAACTACTGTAGCTCCCAAGTCTGAATGCCTAGAAAAATTAATATTTATACTACTTGATATTTATGTTTTAGTTTTTACTATTAGTTCTATTTCAGAATAATCCATCTTCAGGCGGAATTCATTCATTATTTATAATCATTGAAGGCAAGGGCCGTGTATTAAAACATTTTTATATCTACACACACCAAGCTCAGGCACTCAATAAATGACCACCGAGAGCTGGATTAGAAAGCCCACTGCAGCCTGGAATTTGAAACAGGCTGGGTTGGTAGAAAAAGAAGCTACCTTGTCTTCCTAGAGCTCTCAGTGAGTACAGTAGAACACATTTAAGAATAAAGTCTAAGGAGCCTTTCAGGGCAGAAAACAATTCTCTAACCCCTCAATTCCTGGCCTCCCATGTTCCAACTTCTCTCATATGCTCTGTTCAGACTCCTAAATTTTGAACTAAAAGTATGTAGAGTGTCAGACCCTGAAAAACAACACCAACTTTTACTTACCAGTTTCACTTAACTTCACACCTGTGGTTTTGAAGGTGTCAAATTTCCTCTGAAGTTTTTCTGCAAAGCTTTATTTTTCCTTCATTTTTCCACCCTGCCAGTCATCCCTGTCAACAGTGACAATCTCTTTGTCAAACAGAAATCACCTGGACTATCAGTTTTCATTAGCATTGGGGTTGGGATAATCCTTGTTTCCTTCAAAACTGTTTTCCTTCTAGGAATTAGTGGTTCCTTTTTCTTTTGGGTTTCTGAAACTTCTCTAACTAAAGCCCCTGGCCCAGATGATTTCTCATGGTTTTCTGAAAATATTCAGCTAAAAAGATTTGGTAAAACTTCATATTCTATAATTTGAAATATGCAAAAATTTGGTATATTACTTTTTTTCTCTTCCAAACTATACATGACATCCCGGAGACTTTAATATGCCCTAGAAAGTGGTATCTCCCCTGGAATAACTGTTCAAATTGCTTCTCATTTTCGATAAGATCTACTTCCTTACCCCTTCCATTTCCTATCCAGAGCCCATCCTTTGATGAATTGAGCTAAGTAAAAAACCTTTTGCCAACCTCAGAATCCTGTCATCTATTTTCATTCATATTGTTAAATTCACTAACCTAAAGGAAAGCCATAGATAGTAAATGTAACTCTGCAAAAGGGACCCCTTCATCCAGTTTGTGTGAGTGCTAATTTCAGGGACAAGTAAACAAATAACATCCAAACCTGTCTACCTCAGTTCTCCCACAACCATGTCTCCATTTTCAACGCACCAATTCTTTGTCCTCAAACTCAACGTTTTAAAGAGGTTGAGTTTCAGGAAGGCATAAGTAGCTCTTCATCGTCCCATGAAGTTGAAGTGAACCCTGAGCTTACTGCCTCCTAACACCTGCTCACTCTTCCTGGCACTGCTCACCCATTCCCTTTCTATTCCCATTTCCTACTCATTCACTGAGAATGAGCTGTTGGGACAGAATTAACTCCACAAGAAGAGAAAGCACTGGGTAAGAAGGGACAATAATGGTACCACACAGTTAACTTAGGACAACCCAGTGAAACTCTAAAAGCAGATCCCTCTTCCTTGGGGGTTCAGTCTTCACCTGACCAAAATGAACACAAAAGAACCAGGTGATTGGAGTAGACAGATGTGTGCACCAATGTATTCTCATTGACCAAGTACCTGGGATATCCATGTTAAGTCTAAAGACAGCAATTCATCTTAAAGCAAACTGTTAGAAATATTATCTTTCTTATGCAAGCAAAAGTTCTGTCTTCCTTTCTAAAGCACAGTACAATCACTCCCGAGAATCAGACATGTTCAAATCCTGATTCAGTAAAACAGTAGCCATGAAATCTTGGGCAAATTATTTAGCCTCCCCAGATAGCAGTTTTCTCAAACATAAAACACAGATTTTGCCCCACCTATCCCATGGGGATGTTGTACAAATGGACTGAATTAACCTATAGAAATACTTTCTAAACTTTAAAGCTCTACATGTATATAAACTCTACATGATAGTATCATTCTGTTTTTATTTTCCCATTAATAATTCTTGATTTCCTGCCATTTCTCAACTCCTTTCTCTAATATACCAATGATCCTTTTCTGGAATACTGAAAAATTTCTTATTTGTAGTTTGAACTCCATTTCTAATCCCTTGCAAAACAAATCCCCCCAAAACCTAGCTCTTTCTTAAACTACTTCTGGATAAATATTCAGGCATTCTGGTCTTTCAGTTTTTTTTTAAATAACTAAGGAGCTGGTTTTCTTGTGAGAATTTTTAAAAACATTCTGGGTCCACAAGAAAGAGGTTGAAATCTCTTTAAACCAGATTCAGAGAATATAGGGGCTCTCAGTAACAACTCATATTACATTGTTACAACAACATCTGCAGATCTCAAGAAACATTATAAACACTGTCACCTCAACTGTTGCTTCTATATGATTATACCAATTTTTGGAGTTAAAATATTTAGGCTTAAGTAGTTGGCAAAAGCCATACATGAAATCCTACTATCACCTTCAAAGGCAAAAAATAAATGGAAAAATGATGATGCTTCGGCTAGAAGAGGAAGAAAGACGTTAACTTGGAAAAGGAAACTCAGAGGGACAGGACGCTGTTACTGAACTCATCACTCTCATCTGGTGACATCTGAAAAACTTAAAACTTTTACAGTATATTTTTCTCACCTTTTACTGGTATATCAGTTTAATTGAGCAACTCTTCTTGAATCAGCAAAAATATGTTGTCATCTCAAAATGATCATTAATTATCTCCTACAAATATTTAATACAATGATTGGACTAATGAGAGACTCACTTAAGCCTGAAATAGACAGTTTGTATGACTCAATGAAAGCATTTAATTTTTTAAAAAGAAAAAAAATCCAGATAACATAACCAAAAGATTAATTGTTTCCTAAAACTCTTCAATTGATGATTGTGGCATCATGTAGATACCATTCCATTTAGAACTGACCCCAGGATAAAACCATAATTCAACTCTAGCCTTAATATTTATTAGCAATGATGACTCATTGTTCCCTAGTTGATGTTAAACTTTTTAAAGGGGTGGAAACATTGTTAACCAGACTGTTAAAGAACTCACATAGAGGAGCTTTGGAATAGACAAAGGTTCAGAAAGCGAGATGAATTTGTGGTACAATCACAAAATGCCAACTAAAAGCTTTTCTTGTAAATTGAATTGTCATTTTAAATGTAAAAGCATTGGGCTTTAATTAGGTATACAGAGCTGTCCTGAATATATGAGAATTTTAATGACAGTGTATTGCCTAATAAGCCAACTACTCAAGCGAGATGTATAGGAATATCAATTCATTTTGTTATGACAGAGCACATCAAATATTATCCACAGGGAATTGTCTAGTCATGAGCAGAGAAAAGCAGGGAATTCTCATAAAACACAAATCAACAGGTAAAAACCATTTTTCTTTTTGTAAGACAAGGGAGAAACTACTCTGTAAAGTCTGGTAAGAAAAGAGAACTACTACAGGAGGAAACAGTGGTTTAAACGCTGAAATTATATAGGCAAACCCAAGAGATACTGCAGGTTCACTTCCAGACCACGACAATACAGTGAATATTGCAGTACAGTGAGTCAAATGAATTTTTTGTCTTCCTAGAACATGTAAAAGTTATGTTTACATTATACTGTAGTCTATTAAGTGTGCAATAGTGTATGTCTAAAAGATGTATATTGCTCAATTAAAAAATACTTTATTGCTAAAAATGCCAATCATCATTGCTTTCAGCAAGTTGTAATCATTTTGCTGATGAAGGGTCTTGACTTGATGTTGATGGCTGCTGACTATTCAGGGTGGTCATTGCTGAAGGTTGGGGTGGTTGTGGCAATTAAAAAAAAATATGACAACAATGAAGTTGCCACATTGATTGGCTCTTCCTTTCATGAATGATTTCTCTGTAGCAGGCAGTGTTGTTTGATAGCATTAACCCATAGTGGAACTTCTTTCAAAATTGGAGTCAAACCTCTCAAACCCTGCTGCTGCTTTATCAACTAAGTTTATGTGCTATTCTAAGTACTTTGCTGTTATTTCAATAGTCTTTACAGCATCTTCACCAGGAGTAGATTCCACCTCAGGAAACCACTTTCTTTACTCATTCATCAGAAGCAGCTCCTCATCTGCTCAAGTTTTCTCATGAGATTGCAGCAATGCAGTCCCAGCTGCAGGCACCACCTCTAATTCTAGATCTCTTGCTATTTCTACAACATCTGAAGTTACTTCCTTCACTGGAGTCTTGGACATCTCCAAGTCATCCATGAGGGTTGGAATCAGCTTCTTCCATACTCTGTTAATGTTGATATTCTGACCTCTTCCCATGAATCTCAAATGTAATGGCAAAAGGGAATGGTAAAAAGTTCCTAGAAGGTTTTTCAATTTACTTTGCCCAGATCCATTAGAGGAATCACTCTCTATGGTAGCAATAGCCTTACAAAATGTATTTCTTACATAATAAGACCTGAAAGACAAAATTACTTGATCCATGGGCTGCAGAATGGATGCTGTGTTTGTACGCATGAAAACATTAACCCTGCTATATATCTCTATCAGAACTCTTAGGTGACTAGGTACATTGTCAATGAATGGTAATATTTTGAAAGGAATCTTTTTTTTTTTTTTTCCTGAGCAGTAGGTCTCAATAGGGGCCTTAAAATATTCCATAAACCATGATGTAAACAGCTGCAATGTCACCTAAGCTTTGTTGTTCCATTTCTGAAGCACGGGTAGTATAAACTTAGCATAATTCTTAAGGCGTCTAGGAATTTTAGAATGGTAAGTGAGCATTAGCTTCAACTGAAATTCACCAGCTGCATTAGTCCCTAATAGGAGAGCCAGCCTGTCCTTCGAAGCTTTGGACTAGGCAATGACTTCTCCTCTCTAGTTATAAAAGTCCTAGATGGTATCTTATTCCAATATAAGGCTGTTTCATCTACATTGAAAATCTGTTGTTTAGTATAACCATCTTCATAAATTATCTTAGCTAGATCTTCTGGCTAACTTGCTGCAGCTTCTACATCAGTACCTGCTGCTTAACCTTGCACTTTCATGTTATAGAGATGGCTTCTTTCCCTAAACCTCATGAACCAACCTCTGCTAGCTTCAAACTTTTCTTCTGCAGCTTCCTCATCTCTCTCAGCCTTCATAGAATTGAAGAGAGTTAGGACTCTGCTCTGGATTAGGCTTTGGCATAAGGGAATGTTGTGGCTGGTTTGATCTTCTAGCCAGATCACTAAAACTTTCTCCATATCAGCAATAAGGCCGTTTTACTTATTTGTGTGTTAACTGGAGTAGCATTTTTAATTTCCTTCAGGGACTTTTCCTTTGCATTCCTAATTTGGCTAAATGTTTGGCACAAGAGGCCTAGAAAATTTTGGCCTACCTCAGTTTTCAATATGCCTTTTTCACTAAGCTTAATCATTTCTAGCTTTTTTTTTTTTTAAAGATTTTATTTATTAATTTGACAGAGAGAGAGACAGCGAGAGCAGGAACACAAGCAGGGGGAGTGGGAGAGGGAGAAGCAGGCTTCCCACAGAGCAGGGAGCCCGATGTGGGGCTCGATCCCAGGACCCTGGGATCATGACCTGAGCCGAAGGCAGACGCTTAACGACTGAGCCAACCAGGCACCCAATCATTTCTAGCTTTTGATTTTAAGTGACTTTCTTTTGATCACTTAGAGGCCATTGTAGGGTAATTAATTGGTCTAATTTCAATATTGTTGTGTCTCACGGAATAGGGAGTGAGAGAAATGGGGGAATGGCCAGTGGGTGGGGCAGTCAGAACACACACATTTATGTTTGCCATCTTATATGGCCACAACTTGTGGCTCCCACAAACAATTATAATAGTGACATCAAAAATCACTGACCCCAGATCACCATGACAAATTTAATACAAATGAAAAAGTTTGAAATATTGTGAGAATTACCAGAATGTGACACAGAGACACAAAGATAGTAAACACTGTTGGAAAAATGGCACCAATAGACTTGCTCGATGGCACCAATAGCTTTGCCACAAACCTTCAATTTGTAAAAAACCACAGTTTCTGTGAAGTACACTAAAGCAGAGCATAATAAAATGATGTATGCCTGTATGCTGATTGTACAAACCAGATTTCATCTCTCCTGGATCTCATGCATCTTGACCAAAGAAAAGAGAGGTCAATGATCCACTTTTAAAAGTAAAAATAAATGGGTGGAGTATACCTTTTATTGAAAGCATTCCTAAAGGCATGTGAATCATAGTTTATACATTTTAAGTAGTTTGAATTAGAAAACATATCCTTCATGGCCAATTATTTCTGACTCAGTTGTTTACTTACTTACTATAAGAATGACCTGTGGAGTCTTGGTTGAGCCAAGATAGATATTCTGCAAAGCTCTGCCTTATAAATAAGCATTAGGTTCATGATGAAGTGTTCTTTCCGAGACAGCATAATGACATCTAGATATATAGTTCAATACAAATGAGGGCATTTTGGGTAATTATATATTACCTAAATGATCATTTAATACCTAGGTAACTTAATTTTTTCTTCCTGTAAGCATTACTCATAAGGTGTTAATTCTCACATCATCTTCAAGAGAAAGGTCAGTATTATTAGTCATTGAGACTAAAGTTAACTTCACCAATTCACTCTTCAAAAATACAATGCTGAAAAAGTGAAGACACCAGAGGTCACAACAGTAGCAAGTAAGTCATTTAAGACTTCTTGGTTCTCCTTTATTTAGAGATGAGAAGGAAGGAAAAAAAAATTGAATAGGAAGAATCTGGAAAAGATGAAGGTCTATTTGAGACAAAACAGGATAAGAGAACATTGAAAAATGAAAATTAATAGATTTGCTTCAGTGGGAAGTAAAATCTATCAGTTCTGATGGTGTTCTGAATCTTTGATTCTGATTTGTGATTTGGGTGGGTTAGTCCCTGAAGGAAAACCTTTTAGAAGAATTCAGGATATTACTCCAACTCTGATTTCCCAAAACTAAAGAATTTTTCTTTTCTACTATTAGAAGCTTAAAATACCTGGATATGTGGGATTATTCATTTCCGAGGCTGTTCTTCCTAGAAGTCAAAACAAAGGATGAGCATCTCCACGGTGGGCTGGAAGCTGCAGTAACTTGCATCCTTCTTTCCATATAGCCAAACCTGAGAATACAAAACATTCCCATCAGTATCAGAGGTTTCCCATGGCCCAGGTTGTCCACATGGGAGTGTGGGGAGGAAGGTTTAGTCTGGCTGAGATGAGTGGTAGCATTTAGGCCAGACAGATACAATGCCAGTGTTTACACAGGAAAAAATGAGAGAATGTAACACTCACTGCATTCCCTTCATGACAGTCAATTGATCTAGGCTCTGAAGAGGCCCCATTCTGCCCCATACTAATGAGATCAGCCCATCACTTCAGAAATAGTCCCTCTCCCTTCAGTCACCACTGTGGGCATGCTCCCAAGACACCAGCATCAGAGCACAAGGTAGTTGATACATAAATGGTTCACCACACTCCCAAGCGCAGGGGCTCAGAGGTGAGCCTTAGAGCCCTTCTGAGAGATGACGTGCAGAGAGGGTAATAACTTGGTTGGGGTGGAGGTTTTGTCTCTGAGATCACTTGAACACACCAAGAGCAGCTTAACCTGATGGATTAATAATAAAAGCACCAAGAAAGAGCATCATGAAGCCAGCTTCCACTTGTGTTTTCTAGGATGTGTTTATTAAGTCTCATTATATACTTTTACCAATATAGAGATTACTGTATTTTTAAAAGATAGATATAATGCACATACCATAAAATGTACCCTTTAGAAGTGTGCAATTAAGCAGGTTTTAAAAGTTATGCAGCAACAACCATTATGTATTTCCACAACATTTTCATCAGCCCACAAAAAAACCTCACGCCCATTAGCAGTCACTCCCCTCAGTCTCTGGCAACCATTAATCAAATTTCTGTTACTATGGCTATGACTATCCTGGGGCTTTTTATAAATAGATCACACAATATGTGGCATTTTGCAGCTTCTTTCACTTAGCATGTTTTCAAGGTTCACCTATATTGTAATATGTATCAGTAATTCATTCCTTTTTAATGCTAAATAATATTCCATAGTATGCAATTACCACATTTTGTTTATACATTCATCAGTTGTTGGACACTTGAGTTGTTTCCACTTTTTGGCTATTATGAATAATGTTATGAACATTGGTGTACAAGTTTTCATGTGAATATATGTTTTCAGTTTTCTTGGGGATATAGCTAAGAGTGGAATTGTTGGGTCCTATGGTTAACTCTATGATTTAACTTTTTGAAGAAATGACAAAATCTTTACCTAAATAGCCACACAATTTTAATTTTCAGCAGCAATATGTGAGGATTCTAATTTCTGCACATCTTCCCAACGCTTGTTATTTTTCATTTCTTTGGTTATAGCTACTCTACTGAGTGTGAAGTGGTATCACATTGTGGTTTTGAATAGCATTTCCCTAATGACAAATGATGTTGAGTATTACTTTATGTGCTTATTTGGCATTTGTATTTTTTTAGGCATTTGTATTTTTTGGGGGGAAAGATTTATCCCAATACTTTGCCCAATTTTAAATTAGGTTATTTATTTTTAGTTACTGAATTTCAAGAGTTCTTTATATATTCTGAATAATAAACACTTGTCAGATATATGATTTACAAATATTTTCTCCATCTCTATGGTCTGTCTTTACACTTTATTGGTTGCATTCTTTGAAGCATAAAACTTGTTAGTTTTGATGATGTTCAATTTATCTATTCTCAGTTTGGTTGCTTGTGCTTTTGATGTTATATTTAAGGAACCACTGCCAAGGGGGGAAATTGGAGGGGGAGACGAACCATGAGAGACGATGGACTCTGAAAAACGAACTGAGGGTTCTAGAGGGGAGGGGGGTGGCATGATGGGTTAGCCTGGTGATGGGTATTAAAGAGGGCACGTTCTGCATGGAGCACTGTGTGTTATATGCAAACAATGAATCATGGAACAGTAAATCAAAAACTAATGATGTAATGTATAGTGATTAACATAACATAAAAAAAAAAAAAGAAACCACTGCCAAATCCAAGGTCATGAAGATTTACACCTATGTTTTCTTTAAGAATTTTAGCACTTACATTTAGGTATTTGATTTATTTTGAATTAATTATTGTATATGGTATGAGGTAGAGATCCAGTTTCATTCTTTTGCATGTGGGTATCCAATTGTCCAGCAACATCTGTAGAAAAGACTATTCTTCTCCCACTAAATGGTCTTGGCACCCTTGTTGAAGATCAATTGACCATAAATGTTTGGGCTTATTTCTGGAGTCTCAATTCTATTACATTGACCTATATATCTATCTTTATACTAGAAACACACTGTCTTGATTACTGTAGCTTTGTAATAGATTTAAAATGAGAAAGTGTGAATCCTTCAACTTTGTTTTTCGTTTTCAAGGTTGTTTTGGCTATTCTAAGTCCCTTGCATTTTCATATTAATTGTAGTATCAGAAATTTGTCAGTTTCTTCAAATAAGGCATTTTGATAGAGTTTTGATAGAGAATTTTGACAGAGATTGTGTTGAATCTGTAGATCAATTTGGAGAGCACTGACATCTTAACAATATTGTGTCTTCCAATCCATGAACATGGAATGTCTTTCCATTTACATAGGTCTTTTAAAATTTCTTTCAATGATATTTTATAGTTTTCAAATTATAAGTTTTGTGCTTCTTTTGTTAAATTTATCCCTAAGTATTTTATCTTTTTCATTGACTGCAAATGCAGCTATTTCCTTACTTATATCTTCAGTATATTCATTGCTACTACATAGACATACAATCAATTTTTGAATATTGATCTTGTATCCTACAACCTTTCTAAATTAATTAATTAATTAATCAGTGAATTTTTAAAACTTCCTATATACATGATCATGTTATCTACAAAAAGAAATAGTTTTACTGTTTTCCTAATCAGGATAGATTTTATATCATTTTCTTGCCTAAATGCCCTGTCTAGAACCTTCAGTACAATGTTGAATACAAGGGGTGAGATTGGATATCCTTCCCTTGGAAAAATACACAATCTTTCACCATCAAGTATAAAGTTATATGTGGGTTCTTCATAGATGTTATCAAGTTGAGGATGTTCTTTTCTATTATTAGTTGTTGAATTTTTTTATCATAAGGGTGTTGAATTTTGACAAGTTTTTTTTCTCATCTATTGAGATGATCATGTGGTTTTTGTCCTTTATTCTATTATATGATGTATTACATTAGTTGATTTTTGGGTATTAAACCAATCTTGCATTCTTAGGATAAATCTCAATTGGTCATTGTATCAGTCTGCTTGTGCTGCCATAACAAAATACCATCAACTGGATGACTTAAACAACAGAAGTTTATTTTCTGGAAGTCCGAGCTCAGGATGCAATTATGGTCAGGTTTAGGTGAGGTTTCTCTTCCTGGCTTGCAGATGGCTACCTTCCCACCATGTCCTTACATGGAGAAAGAGAAAGTAACCCATCTCTTTCTTTTTGCATTTTACTGTAAACAGTCAGAAAGAATCAAGCCACTCCTTCAAAATTTTGCTTAGAAATCTCCTCAGCTAAATATCCAACTCCATCACTCTCAAGTTCTATCTTCCACAAAATACTGGAACACAGTTCAGCCAAGTTCTTTTCCACCTTATGGCAAAAAATCATCTTACCTCCAGTTTCCAAAAACCTATTCCTCATTTCTAAGACCTCACCAGAATTGCCTGTAACATCCATATTTCTAGTATGTACCTCAAAACTTTGTCACTTTCTCCCCATTACCTAATTCCAAAGTCATTTCCACATTTTCAGGTATTTGTTACTGTAGCACCTAACTCCTGGTACCAAAACTTGTCTTTGTTAGTCCAGGCTGCCATAACAAAATACCATAGACTTAATAGCTTAAAGAACAGAAATTTATTTTTCATAGTTCTGGAGGCTGGAAGTCCAAGATAAGGGCTAGTGTTGAGAGGTGCCCAGAACAAAAAAAGATTCTGAATAAGGTCTAGGCTTCTATACAAGCTGTTCTTTTTTTTTTTTTAATTATTTATTTATTTATTTGACAGACAGAGAGAGAGAGAGAGTACAAACAGGGGGAGTGTCAGGCAGAAGGAGAGGGGAAGCAGGCTCCCCACTGAGCAGGGAGCCCGATGTGGGGCTTGATCCCAGGACCCTGAGATCATGACCTGAGCTGAAGGCAGATGCTTAACCAACTGAGCCACCCGCACCCCTGTACAAGCTGTCCTGCCACTTAGGCCATATGATTCAGAAGGTCCAGTGGTACTTGCAAGTTCAGTGACAGATAGGGATGGTGTTTGGAGCCTTTGGCAGGTCATATGTGTAAACTGCAGTGCAAGCCTTTAGTATTTTTTACCAAAGCCTTACCATCCTCTTGGATAACTGCTCTCTTTTTAAGATGCAACTCTTGACCTGCTAGTTGGCCTTAGTAGAGACCTCATGTGGCCCAAGGTGCCTATGATGAACTGGGTGTTATCTGACCCACCAAGTCATAAAGTTGGGCATGTGCAGCAGAATTCCATCATCAAATGGAAATGGTATATACATTATCAGGCCTGAGCAGGCCTTGAAGGCACAAATAAGTTACATGAATAAGTGACCCAAATGCCCATAGTCCCCACTTCTGCTACATTGCCTTCTCCTTGCTTATTCCTATGTACTCATGGGGAATTCCCAATAATCAGTTGGCAGAGGAATAAAAGACTTGGGCCTGGTTTACAGATGCTCTTCACAATTCACAGGCATGACTCAAGAGCAGAGATCCATAGCTTTCTGCAAGGTCCCTGAAGGGCAGCAGTAAAAAGAAATCTTTCTAGGATAGAACTTCATCCAGCACACCCAATTACTCACTTTGCCTTGAAGGAAAAATGGCCACACGTGAAATTTTATATTGATTCATGGGTTGTGGTCAATGGTTTGGTTGGATGGTCAGGGACTTGGAAGGGACATGATTAGAAAAGCTGTGACAAGAAAATTTAGGGAGGCCGTACGTGGATAGACCTCTCTGAACAGACAAAAACCATAAAGATTTTGTGTCTCATTTTGTCACTCACTGAAGAGTAACCTCAGCAGAGGAGGAGGATTTTCATAATAAAATAATCAATAATTAAATAATCAAATCAAGAGATGACCCATTCTGTGGATATCAGTCAATCTCTTTCCCCAGCCACCTCTCCCATTGCTCAATGAGTTTATGAGCACCCTATGGTTGCTGGGGTGAAGGTTACACATGAGCTCAGCAACATGGGCTTTCACTTACCATGGCTAACTGGGCTATGTCAACTGCTGAGTGTCCTGAGTCCCTGCTATGGCACCACTGCCTGGGGTGATTGGCCAACCATCCGGTGGGAGGCTGATTACATTGGGCCACTTCAATCAATGGAAGGGGCAATAGACACTCTGGATATGGATTTGCCTTCCCTGCTCACAGCGCTTCTGCCCAAACTACCAATTGGATATACAAAATGCCTTATCCACTGTCATAGTCTCCTACACAGTATTACTTCTGATAAAGGGACTCACTTTGCAGCAAATAAAGTGCAGCAATGGGTCCATGCTCATGGAATTCACTAGTCTTAACATGTTTTTCACCATCCTGAAGTAGCTGGCTTGATAGAATGGTGGAATCGCCTTTTGACGACTCAGTTGCAGTGCCAGCTAGGTGGCTATACCTTGCACGGCTAAGGCAAAGTTCTGACCAGTATATGGTGTATATGGTACTGTTTCACTCACACCAGACTTCATGGGCCCAGGAATCAAGGAGTGGAAATGGAGTAAGCGCCATTCACTATTAGCCCTAGTGATCCACTAGTAAGACTTTTCTTCCTGTTCCCATGAACTTATGCTCCGCTGGCCTAGAAATCTTAGTTCCAAAGATAAGAATGCTCCTACTAGGAGATGCAACAATGATTCCATTGAACTGAAGGTTAAGTCTGCTGCCTGGCCACTTTGCACTCCCCGTGCCTCTGGATCAACAGGCAAAGAAGGGAGTTACTGTGCTATCTAAAGTGATTGAGGCGCTCCTGGGTGGCTCTGTCCGTTAAGCATCTGCCTTCAACTCAGGTCATGATCCCAGGGTCCTGGGATCAAGCCCTGCCTTGGGCCGCCTGCTTAAGGGGAACCTGCTTCTCCCTCTCCCTCTGCCACTCCCCCTGCTTGTGCTCTCTTGCTCTCTCTCTCTCTCTCTCTTTCTGCGTGTCAAATAAATAAATAAAATCTTTAAAAAAATAAAGTGATTGATATTGACTACCAAGGAGAAATTGGACTATTCATCCACCAAGGAGGGAAGGAAGGAACACAGGAGATCCCTTAGGATGTCTCTTAGTACTCCTATGCCCTGTGATTAAGGTCAGTGGAAAACTACAGCAACCCAAACCAGGCAGGACTACTAATGGCCCAAGATCTTTCAGGAGTAAAGGTTTGGGTGACCTCACCAGGTAAAGAATAACAACCAGTTGAGGTGCTTGCTGAAAGCAAAAGGAATACAGAATGAGTAGAGAAGAAGGTAGGTATAAATATCAGCTATGACCACATAACCAGTTATAGAAACAAGGATTGTAATTGTCACGAGTATTTCCTCATTTCTTATGAATGTGTGTGTGTGTGTGTGTGTGTGTGCGTGTTCTTTCTTCTCTTCTTTCCTTATCATGTAATGTAAGATGTATTGGCTGTATATCATAGTATTTAATTATTGTTAATTTTACACCATAGCATTTAAGTTATAGGATATCAAGGAGAGGTGTAAACATCACTCAAGGATTTTATCTGTTCTTCTGAGGAAGGGGTTATTACGTTTTCATTGTACACAGGACAGCTGTATAATGTTAGGCAGAATTATGACCTTGTTATTGTCTTTATTTGGAGATTAAATTTGGTTTAAGGTGATGTGTATGGGTACCAAGTTGACAGGGAGTAGACTTAGTGATGATTAATTTTGTGTGTCAGCTTGATGGAGCCACTGGGTGTCCAGATACATGGTCATTTTTCTGGGCATACTGTGAAAGTGTTTTTATATGAGATTAATATTTGAATGGTAGCCTGAGTAAAATAGATTTCCCTCCCTAATGTTCATGGCCCTCATCGAATCAGTTGAAGGCCTGAATAGAACAAAAATCCTGACTCCCCCACAAATAAGAGGGAATTCCTCCTGCCTACTTGAGCTTGGACATCAGTCTTCTTTTGCATTCATTTTAAACTGAAATATCATCTCTTCTTGAGTCTTGAGCCTGCTGGCTTTTGGGCTAGAACTACACTATCAGCTCACCTGAGTCACCAGCTTGCTCACTGTATATATGCACAGAAAGGTGGGGAGGGAGGGAGTTTGGTTGTTTCTCTGTTAACCCTGACTAGACAAATACAATCATGATGCAGAATCCTTTTTATATATTGCTAAATTCAATTTGCTAATATTTTGTTGAGAATTTTTCTATCTATATTTATAAGAGATATTAATCTGTAGCTTTCTTGTTATGATTTTGTCTGGTGTATAAACCTTATAAAATAAGTTGAGAAGTATTTCCTTATCTTCTATTTTTTTTGGAAAAAATTTCAAAGAATTAGTATTAATTTTTAATTAATACTCTTTTGTTTGATAGTCTTTACCAGTGAAATCATCTCCTCTTGGGCTTTTCTCTGTGGGATTTTTGTTTGTTTATTTGTTTCTGTTGTTACTAATACAATCTCTTCACTTGTCATAGGTCTATCTTGATTTTTTAGTTTTTCTTGAGTCAGTTTTGGTAGTTTTGTCTTTCTTGAAAGTTGCCTATTTTATCTAAGTAATTTGTTGGCATACAGTTGTTCACAGTATTTCCTTATAATTCATTTTATTTCTATAAGGTCAGTGGTGATGTCCCTTTTTTCATTTCCGGTTTTAGTAATTTGAATCCTCTTTTTTCTTGGTTAAGTTACGTAGAGTTTTCAAAATGGATGAAAGACCTAAATGTGAGATAGGAATCCATCAAAATCCTAGAGGAGAACATAGGCAGCAGCCTCTTTGACGTTGGCCACAGCAAATTCTTGTGAGACACATCTTTAAAGGCAAGGGAAACAAAAGCAATAGTGAACTATTGATCAAGATAAAAACCTTTTGCACAGCCAAGGAAACAGTCAACAAAACTAAAAGGCAATCTGCAGAATGGGAGAAGATATTTGCAAATGTCTTATCAGATAAAGGGCTAGTACCCAAAATCTATAAAGAACTTATCAAACTCAACACCCAAAAAAAACAAAAAATACAGTCAAGAAATGGGCAGAAGACATGAACAGAATTGCTGGAGAGGAGGTGGGTGGGGGGATGGGGTAACTGTGATGGGCATTAAGGAGGGCACTTGATGTAATGAGCACTGGGTGTTATATGCAACTGATGAATCACTAAACTCTACCTCTGAAACTAATAATCCACTATATGTTAATTAACTAAATTTAAATAAAAATCTAAAAAATTAGGTAGAGTTTTGTCTATTTTGTTGATCATTTCAAAAAAAAAACCCAACTTTTGATTTTTTCTATTTTTTTAATCCCTCATTTCATTAACTGCTATTTCTTTTTGAACCAGTTTCAGTAATTTGTGTCTTTTTAGAAATTTGTTCATTTCATCTAGGCTATGTAATTTGTTGGCATAAAATTGTTTAAAGGGACACCTGGGTGGCTCAATTGGTTAAGCATCTGCCTTCGACTCAGGTCATGATCCCAGGGTTCAGGGATCGAGCCCTGCATCGGGCTCCCTACTCAGCAGGGAGCCTGCTTCTCCCTCTCCCTCTGCCTGCCGCTCCCCCTGCTTGTGAGTGCACTCTTTCTCTCTTTCTCTGATAGATAAATAAATAAATAAATAAATAAATAAATAAATAAATAAAATCTTTGAAAAATTGTTTATAGTATTGCCTTAGAATATATTTTATTTCATTATGTAGTAAGATCCTCTCTTTCAGTCCTGATTTTGGTCAATTGAGTCTCATCTCTTTTTTTTTCCTCAATCAATCAAGCTAAGGGCCTGCCAATTTTGCTGATCTTTTCAAAGAACCAATTTCAGGTTTCATTCATTTTTTTTCTACTGTTTTATTTTTCCTGCACCATATTTGAATTCAGTTAATGAAGTTCTTAATCTTTTGCTCTGTTTTGCTTTTCTCAGGAGTGGTAGGGAGGCTGTGAACATTACCCTACGGACTGCATCATGTGGGCTCTCTGTTACTCTGGGCTCCTGTTGGGTTCAGCATCAGAAGCTGTGGAGAAGAAGGAAAAGCTGGGGAGGATTCTTGCTCACTCACTTCTGCTTTGGAATCTTGGTTCTGGTAATTGTTGCACACCTCCTGTCAGGAGGTTCTGTGGCTCCAGTTCACATTGGACTCCCAAGACGCTGTTTTCTCTCTTCTTTATCTTCAGGCCTGGGGTTGGTAAATGCTGCCTATTTTTGCAAGTCTCTGGACCCTTCAACGTCCCTTGTTGCATCCTTTAATGTTGCCTACACTTGTGCTAAGTGTTATTAAATTCCCTTAAAAATCTCATCTAGGGCGCCTGGGTGGCTCAGTTGGTTGGGCGACTGCCTTCGGCTCAGGTCATGATCCTGGAGTCCTGGGATCGAGTCCCACATCGGGCTCCCTGCTCAGCAGGGAGTCTGCTTCTCCCTCTGACCCTCTTCCCTCTCATGCTCTCTGTCTCTCATTCTCTCTCGCAAATAAATAAAATCTTAAAAAAAAAAAATTAAAAAAAAAAAAAATCTCATCTAAGGGGGCGCCCGGGTGGCTCAGATGGTTAAGTATCTGCCTTCAGCTCAGGTCATGATCCAAGGGCCTGGGATTGAGCCCTATATTGGGCTCCCTGCTCAGTGGGGAGCCTGCTTCTCCCTCTCCCTCTGCCATTCCCTCCACTTGTGCTCTCTGGCTCTCTATTTCTCTGTTAAATAAATAAATAAAATCTTTTTTAAAAAAATCTCATCTAAGGGTACTTTCTATTTCTTTATGGGACTCTGACTGATACAGCCAACCCTCATTGGCTGGAAGTACATAGTATAATCTGCTACAGTATTTACCCTCTCAGCTAACAGTTTTGTTTGGAGAATTATGTATCTATATCTGTGTCTAAATATCTATCTATATCTCATTCATCTATCTATCTATCTATCATCTAACAATAGTAATATATTATTTTTCAGGAAACATTTTAGAGAAAATAAGCTTATGCAAATCCACAATGCAATGCAACTTTAAAAGATATATGTAATTGTATGATTCTATTTATGTAGGTTATAAAAGAGGCAAAACTAATTTATGGAACTGGAAGTTATAAAGTGACTATTTCTGGAGGAGAGAGGTGTAGGAATTGGGAGGAAAGATGAGGGGGTCATTTAAGATGCTGGTGATATTCCTTTTCTTGATCTTGGTGGTGCTCCCAGAGGTGAGTTCACTTTGTGATAATTATTGAGCTGGGTATTTAGTATTTGTATGGGTTTCTGCATGTGTATTATTCTCCCATTTTGAAAGAGCAAAAGTTACAAAAAAACTAATATTTCCCATTGTATTAGACAAATGAAATTTGTTAGAAATCATTACATTTGTTCATTACACCAAAATCAAATGAGCTGGCTTTTATGGAATAGTTGAAAGGTGTTTTCCAACCTCATTTTTGTACAAAATTTAGACAAGCTTTTCAGTGTGTGCCAGAATAGTACAGATCAAAAAAAATTTTTTTTTAAAGATTTTATTTATTTTGTTCATGAGAGACAGAGAGAGAGAGAGAGAGGCAGAGGGAGAAGCAGGCTCCCAAAGAGCAGGGAGCCCAATGTGGGACTTGATCCCAGGACCCTGGGATCATGACCTGAGCCGAAGGCAGATGCTTAACCATCTGAGCCACCCAGGTGCCCCAGATCAAAAATTTAAAAACAAATTTGAGTCAGTTCTTTTTTATTATGCAAAAGACTCTTGTGACTCTTTAATTCACTTATTCTCTCATTCAATAACTATTTTTCTGAGTGTCTAGTATGGTCTATACTTTGTGCATAAGCAGGGAGGGTCAATAATGAAAAGAAAGATCCAGACCACAAAGCATTCATCTTTGAAACAAACCCAAGAAAATAAAATTCAACATGATTCTTCTTGTAAAAAGAAAAGAGACTCTGGGAGCCTGCAGGCCTTTGGAAGTACTCCACTCAACGAAGGGGAAGAATTTAGCAGCCACTCTGGAGGTAGGGGTGGGAAAGTGGAGATATGACAGGAATCATAAAATTCTGGAAAGCCACTCCTTTCTGGGAATTCTGGAAGGCCACCCTTTCTTGAAATCATTTATTTTTATAAAATACAGTTGCTAAACTCCCCCAAATGATTGGTCAAATGGTTTTTGTTATTGTTTTACAGAAATACTCATTTCATTTATTGTATTTTTTTAGTTCTACAATTTCTGTTGGATTTTTAAGTAGATTCTAGTTCTCAGCCAAAATTCTACATCTCGTAATTTAATTTCCTGAGTGTGTTTAACCATAGTTATTTAACATTTCATGCCTGATAACCCCAATATTTCTATCTACTTTGAGTTTATTTCTATGGACTAAGTTTGCTCTTTGTTTTTAGTTATTTGCTCATTTTTTCCTGACATGTCTGGTAATTTTATTAAAAATGGGTTTTGTATATGAAAAATTGAGACTCTGAATGATGTTGTCTTTCTCCAGAGTGAATTTAATATATTTTCCTGGCAGGCAGATCACCTTGCTGGGATTGAGACTAAGACTGCTTTATTTCTGGGTGTTTTTTTTTTTTTTTTTCTTACCTGGGTAGCCCTTTAAGAATCTCAGTGAAAGCCTAAGTATTTACCAGAACTCTTTCCCCCTTGGGGGAGAAAGGGAAGTTCTGAACTCCACCTGTTTTTTTCCCTAGTTCTTTGAGATGGCTAAAATCTCCGAGTGAACTATTAGCCTCTTAGAAGCCCCTTTCTGCCTGGAATCTTGGTCCCGCAGTTCCTCACGACTTTGATAGTCTTGAAAGCCAATTTTTCTCTTTCTAACCCACAGGGACTGCAGCAAGCTCTAGGCTGCTGCTTTCTGTTTATCCTCTATGTCTCAAGCCTCAGATCAGAGAGCTCCAAAATAGAACTACACATATATTGTCAACTGATTTTTGACAAAGGTGCAAATTCAATTCAGTGAAGAAAGAATATTTTCAACAAATGGTGTTAGGAAAATTGAATATCCCCATACAAAAACATGAACTTTGAGCCATACCTCAAAACAAACAACAAATAAAACCCCAAATGAAATCCAAAATGAATCATGGACTTATGTGTAAACCCTAAAACCATAAAACTTCTACAAGAAAACTTTAAAAAAAATTGCAAGCTTGAATTAAGCAGAATTCTTACGTATGAAGCCATAAAAGAAAAAATAGTAAATTGGAGTCCATTAAAATTAAGAAGTTCTATGCTTTGAAAGGCACTATTAAGAGAATAAAAATATATGCTACAGACTGGGAAAAAGTGTTTATAAATCAAATTAGCAAATGCCTGAGGGGGAAAGGATCTTGGCTTTAAAAGTGCTGTTGTCTTGTAACAGATTCTTTTTAAATTCTTTCTCATTTTGTTTTTCAAATTTATTGAATAGTATTACTGATGTTCAATAAACTATTTGAAGTGTACAATTTGATAGGTTTTGACATATTTATAGACCTACGAAACCATCATCGCAACCAAGATAAAAGACATTTCCATCACCCTCAAGAATTTCCTCATTCTCCCCCTCCCCATTCCTCTTCCACCCTCTGTCCCCAAGCAATCACTGGTCTGCTGTCACTATAGTTTATATTTTTCTAGAATTTTATAGAACTGGAAATATACAATATACTGTTTTGTGTCTGGCTTTTTTCACTGAGCATAATTATTTGAAATTCATCTATGCTGTTGTGTATATCACTAGTTCATTACTTCTTATTGATGAGTAGTATTCCATTGTATGGCTATAACACAACTTGTTTATCCACTCGTTGATGGACTTTTGGGTGGTTCCTGATTTTTGCTATTATAAATAAAGCTGTTACAAAGATTTCATTTGTGTGTGGACACATGCTTTCATTTCTGTTGGGTCAATAATACCTAGGAGAGAAATGGTTGAATGTATTACAGGTACATGTTTAACTTTTTAAGAAACTGTAAAATTGTTTTTCAGAGTGATTGTACTATTCTACATTTCTGCCAGCAGTGTATGAGTTTCAGTTGCTCTACATCCTCACCAGAATTTGGATATAAACAGCCTTCTGAATTTTATTCACTCTAGTGGGTATCTACCATTATCCTATTGTAGTTTTTAGTTAGCATTTCCCCATTGATTAATGATGTTGAGTATCTTTTCATGTGCTTATTTCCTATCTGTATATCTTCTTTGATGAATTGTCTGTTCAAATCTTTTGCCCATTTAAAAAATTGGGTTGTCTTATTAAATTTTAAGAATTCATTGTATATTCTAGACACGGGTTTTGTCAGATATGTATTTTGCCAATATTTCCTTGTAATCAGTGTCTTGTCGTTCTGTTTTTGTAACTGATTTTTTAAAAAATATTTTATTTATTTATTTGAGAGAGAGAGAGAGAGAGCATGAGCAGGGGTGGGGAGAGAGGGAGAAGCAGACTCCCTGCTGAGCAGGGAGCCTGATGTGGGGCTTGATCCCAGGACGCTGAGATCATGACCTGAGCTGAACGCAGATGCTTAACCAACTGAGCCACTTGTAACAGATTTTGAAGAGCAAACTTTAAAAAAAATTTAAGTTAAGTCTAATTTATATATTAGGTTTTTCTATTTCTTGTTTTCAATGAAGTATTTAAGAAATCTTTGTCAACTTCAAAGTTACTGAGATTTCCTCCTGTTTTCTTACAGTTTTATAATGTTAGGTTTTACATTTAGAATTCATTTTGAGTTCATTTTTATATATGATATGACGTAAGGGTAGAGTTCACTTTTTGCATATGACTAAGTGTTCCACCATCATTTGTTGAAAAGATTATTATTCTACATTGAACTGCCTTGGTTTTTTGGTCAAAAATTAATTAATCGGACATGTGTGTATTTCTTTCTAAACTCTCTATTCTTTCCCATTGATAAATATGACTCTTTTAAAGCCAATACCATATTATCCTGAATACGGTAGCTTTATAAGATCAAAATCAGCTGGTGTAAATCTGTCAATATTGGTCTTCTTTTTCAAAGTTGTTTTGGCAATTCTAAGTACTCTATGTTTCCATATAAATTTTAGAATAAACTCGTAAATTAAAAAAACTTGTCAATTTCTACAAAGAAGTTTGATAGGACTTTGACTGGGGTTGCTTTGAATCCATTCACTAATTTGAAAAGAAATAACATCTTAGCAGTATTGATTTTTCCAATTCAAAAACACAACATATCTCTCTTATATTTAATTCTTCTTTAATTTTTCTCAGAATGTTCTGTAGTTTTCAAGTTGTACATACTTTTATCAAATTTATCCCTAAGTATTTTTAATAGTTTGATGCAATTGTATATGGTATTGCTTTTAAATTTTCAATTGCAGATTTTTCATTACTAGTATACATATTTATGTATATCTGTATATAAATATATTTACATTAACAATTTTTATTTCAATTTTAAATGAAATTTTAATTTAAAAAAGAACATTCTAAAATTTCAATTGCTGACCATTCATTGCTAGTATACAAATATAAAAGTATATATATTTGGATATTTGTATATAATTTGCACATATACATATATTTGCACATGTGTATGTTGTATACAATATGTATTTGTATATGTATATATTGCATACACACATATCAATATTTCTAGATTGACCTCATGTGTTACAACCTTGAAAAACTTATTAGCTCTAGTAGCCTTTTTTTGTTAGATAATTTAGGATTTTCTGTATAAATGACCATGTCTTTCAAGCAGGGAATTTTGCTTCTCTCCTTCCAATCTGTATGCTTATTTTATTTCTTTTTTTGTCATAATGCAGCAAAAACACAAATTTTAAAGCCAAATTAAATATTATCAAAGAAAAGTATTGAAAAATTAGTAAGGAAAAAGTAGCTATAAAGAAAAATTAATTATTGATAAAGGATATAAAAATATATTAATTGCAAAAAGTTCTTAAGGGATTAGATATATAGTTGAGTGCTGTCGAAGTATGAATTTGGGATCTGGAAAATCAAGATGAAGGACACACTGGACATCAGAGAAGAATAAAGAGATACAAGAACAAAGGAAAAATGGAGAAAAGAAGTATCAACATTCATAAAATTGAAATATCAAAAGAAAAAAGTGAATAAAATATTTGAGGAAATAATGGTTCAAAATTCACTAAACTTAAAGAAAAATATAATACTTGAGATAACAAATTCTCATTGAATATCAACAAGTATGGAGAATTAAAAACCACACCTAAAAACACTGATAGTAACATCTAAGAACATCAAACAAAAAAATTCTAAAAGCTCCCAGAGAATAAAGGACATCACCTATCCAAGAAAGAAGAATCAGATTAACATTAAAGTTCTCAAAAACATTCCTTGTTACAAGAATACAGCAGAGAAATATTTTCAGTGTTGAAGGAAAACAACTATAAAACTAGAATATAATAGTCAGATAAATTATTATTTACTTAGAGGAGCCAAATAAAGACTTTATTATAGTTATGAGACCCAAAATCATTTATCTCACAAAAACAGTCTGAAAACACATGTGGAAGAAATATTTCAAGGAAAAAAAAAAGAATTAAAGGCAAAAGGAAATCATGTGATATGGGAAATAAGTGTGAGTAAACAACTTGTATCTCTATATGCAAGCACTAACACAGAGAGAGAGAAGGAGGGGAGAGGAGAAAGAAAACAAGAACAAGAACAAGAAGGAGAAGAAAAATAAATACATAATAATTAGAAGACAAATCTAAATATTTCCAAAATGATGGTTAGAAGACTGATTAGTACACAGTAAAAAGAGGAAAATAAGAGAAAGAGGAAAAACAGAATACAACAAAACTAAGAATTTAGGTAATAAAAACATGAAAAAAGGTAGCATAAGTCCTAATAAAACTATGATTGCAATAAATGTTAAGTGGCTTAAACTTTGCTAATCAAAAGACAAAGTATCTCAAATTGAATAAATAAATTAGAGTCAATAAAATTTCAACAATTATGTAGTGAAAAGAAAATGATACATGAAAGTGGAAAGTAAAGGGACAGGAAAAGATATATCTATTTTATACCCATCAAATTGGGACAAATGGAAAAGTCTGACAAAACCAAATGAAGGCAAAAATGTAAAGCAATAAGAATTATGCACAAGGGTAAGAGTGTAGGTTAATATAAGTATTTTGGAGAGTAAATTTACAATATCTTGTAAAGTTCCCAGGATCTAGCAATTCCACTGCTTAGTGATATTGGTCAAGGTAAATATTGCTAACTGCTTGTTATGGACTTGTGTGTCCCTCAAAATTCGTATGTTGAAGCCCTAAGTGTCAGTACTTCAGAATATGATTGTATTTGGAGAAAGGACCTTTAAGGAAGTAATTTAGGTTAACTGAGGCTGTACAGATGGCCTTAATTCAATCTGACTGATGTCCTTATAAGAAGAGGAAATTTGGACACACATACTGAGAGATCCCAGGGATACACATACTCAGAGGAAAGGCTATATAAGGACACAACAAGAAGATAACTATCTACAAGCCAAGAGAAAGAACTGAGGAGAAACCAAACTTGTGCCAACACCTTGATCTTGGACTTCTAGCCTCCCGAACTGTTGGAAAAAATTGCTGTTCTTTAAGCCACCCAGTCTGTGGTATTTTGTTATGGCAGCCCTAGCAAACTAATATACTAGTATAAAAACAGCCTCAAAATATTAGTAGCTAAACAGAAATTTTTTTCTGTGCTCACCTAAGTCCCAATCTAATATTAAGTGATGGCCTTCCATCTAGCAATTCCAGGTCTGAAGGTATTTCTATCTGGTAGCATATCCATCACCCAGGCTTAAGTTCTTCACTGCATCTGACCAGAGAGCAAGGGAAGGGAAAGGAGCACTGGAGGATCCCCTATGGGAAGCTTTCATGAGCCAGGACTGGAAAAATCATATATCACTTCTACACATTCTACTGGCCAGAAACCAGTCACATAGCACCCAGCTAACAACTGTAACAGACACTATGGAATGTATTCCAGCCACAGTGAATATAGAGGAAAAGGAAGCTGGAATTGTTTGGCACATGGCAGTCTCACCCACATAGATACAAAACTTAGAGAAAATCTCACACATATGAACAAAGAGATGTAAAGGATGTTCAATACAGCATTGTCTGAAATAGCAAATGGCCAGAAAAACCTACACATCCAATAATACAAAACTGGATTAAAAACAGACTTCTTCAAAAACTTCAAAAGCATAAACAACAATGCAACAAGTTAATAAATTTAACTGCATTAAAACACCAATGACAAAATCAAAAGAAGAGTCATAGACTGGGAGAAGGTATGTGCAAAATCCAAACTTAAGGATATATGTGATAACAAAAGAGTGTCCTATTAATTATTAAGCTAGGACAATGGGCATAAATCTGGCATATAGTCACCTCATCAAAAACCAACAAGGTATTAATCATTAGAACACCCATATAACCCCTGCAAATCAATAAGAAAATATAGGAAACCCAACAGGAAAGGTGTTGAGGGGGGAAGAACTGACAGTTCACAGAAAGAAAAACTGAGCATCTAGTGAGTATACAAAGAATTTTTCAGCTGAAATAGTAATACGATAAGTGCAAAAGAAACAAATCCTTGCACCTATTGGATTGGCAAAAATCACAAAGTCAGGGGGCGCCTGGGTGGCCCAGTCCATTAAGAGTCTGCCTTTGGGAGAATTCAAGAGATAAGTGATACCACAAAGTGAAACAACATTAGAATAATTGGGATCACAGAAGAAGAAGAAGAGAGAGAGGGGAAGAAGGTATATTGGAGCAAATTATAGCAGAGAACTTCCCTAATTTGGGGAAGGAAACAGGCATCAAAATCCAGGAGGCACAGAGAACCCCCCTCAAAATCAGTAAAAATAGGTCAACACCCCGACATCTAAATAGTAAAACTCACAAGTCTCAGAGACAAAGAGAAAATCCTGAAAGCAGCTCAGGACAAGAGGTCTGTAACCTACACAGTAGAAACATTAGATTGGCAGCAGACCTATCCACAGAGACCTGGCAGACCAGAAAGGACTGGCATGATATATTCAGAGCACTAAATGAGAAAAATATGCAGCCAAGAATACTATATCCAGCTAGGCTGTCACTGAAATAGAAGGAGAGATAAAAAGCTTCCAGGACAAACAAAAACTAAAAGAATTTGCAAAAACCAAACCAGCCCTACAAGAAATACTGAAAGGGGTCCTCTAAGCAAAGAGAGAGCCTAAAAGTAACATAGACCAGAAAGGAAGAGAGACAATATACAGTAACAGTCACCTGACAGGCAATACAATGGTACTAAATTCATATCTTTCAATAGTTACCCTGAATGTAAATGGGCCAAATGCCCCAATCAAAAGACACAGGGTATCAGATTGGATTAAAAAACAAGACCCATAGATATGCTGTCTGCAAGAGACTCATTTTAGACCCAAAGACACCTCCAGATTTAAAGTGAGGGGGTGGAAAACCATTTACTATGCTAATGGACATCAAAAGAAAGCTGGGATAGCAATCCTTACATCAGACAAATTAGATTTTAAACCCAAGACTCTAATAAGAGATGAGGAAGGACACTATACTTAAAGGGTCTATCCAACAAGAAGATCTGACAATTTTAAATATCTATGCCCCTAACATGGGAGCAGCCAATTATACAAGCCAATTAATAATAAAATCAAAGAAACACATCGACAATAATATGGTAATAGTAGGCAACTTTAACACCCCGCTCGCTGAAATGGACAGATCATCTAAGCAAAAGATCAACAAGGAAATAAAGGCTTTAAATGACACACTGGACCAGATGGACTTCACAGATATATTCAGAACATTCCATCCTAAAGCAACAGAATACACATTCTTCTCTATGCACATGGAACATTCTCCAGAATAGATCACATCCTAGGTCACAAATCAGGTCTCAACTGGTACCAAAAGATTGGGATCATTCCCTGCATATTTTCGGACCACAGTGCTTTGAAACTAGAATTCAATCACAAGAGGAAAGTCAGAAAGAACTCAAATACATGGAGGCTAAAGAGCATCCTACTAAAGAATGAATGGGTCAACCAGGAAATTAAAGAAGAATTAAAAAATTTCATGGAAACAAATGAAAATGATAACACAACTGTTCGAAATCTTTGGGATGCAGCAAAGGTGGTCCTAAGAGGAAAGTATATAGCAATACAAGCCTTTCTCAAGAAACAAGAAAGGTCTCAGATACACAACCTAACCCTACACCTAAAGGAGCTGGAGAAAGAACAGCAAATAAAGCCTAAACCCAGGAGGAGAAGAGAAATAATAAAGATCAGAGCAGAAATCAATGAAATAGAAACCAAAAGAACAGTAGAACAGATCAACGAAACTAGGAGCTGGTGCTTTGAAAGAATTAATAAGATTGGTAAACCCCTGGCCAGACTTATCAAAAAGAAAAGAGAAAGGACCCAAATAAATAAAATCATAAATGAAAGAGGAGAGATCACAACCAACACCAAAGAAATATAAACAATTATAAGAACATATTATGAGCAACTATATGCCAGCAAATTAGATAGTCTGGAAGAAATGGATGCATTCCTAGAGACATATAAACTACCAAAACTGAACCAGGAAGAACAGAAAAACTGAACAGACCCATAACCACTAAGGAAATTGAAGCACTAATCAAGAAACTCCCAACAAACAAGAGCCCAGGGCCAGATGGCTTCCCAGGGGAATTCTACCAAACATTTAAAGAAGAATTAATACCTATTCTTCTGAAGCTGTTTCAAAGAATAGAAATGGAAGGAAAACTTCCAAACTCATTTTATGAGGCCAGCATTACCTGGATCCCAAAACCAAACAAAGACCCCATCAAAAAGGAGAACTACAGACCAATATCCCTGATGAACATGGATGCAAAAATTCTCACCAAAATACTAGCCAATAGGGTCCAACAGTACATTAAAAGGATTATTCACCACGACCAAGTGGGATTTATTCCTGGGCTGCAAGGTTGGTTCAACATCCGCAAATCAATCAATGTGATACAATACATTAATAAAAGAAAGAACAAGAACCATATGATCCTCTCAATAGATGCAGAAAAAGCATTTAACAAAGTCTAGCATCCTTTCTTGATTAAAACTCTTCACAGGGTAGGGATAGAGGGTACATACCTCAATATCATAAAAGCCATCTATGAAAAACCCACAGCTAATATCATACTGAATGGGGAAAAACTGAGAGCTTTCCCCCTAAGGTCAGGAACATGGCAGGGATGTCCACTATCACCATTGCCATTCAACATAGTAATAGAAGTCCTAGCCTCAGCAGTCAGACAACAAAAAGAAATAAAATGCATCCAAATCAGCAAAGAAGTGAAATTCTCACTTTCTGCAGATGATATGATACTTCATGTGGAAAACCCAAAAGACTCCACCCCCAAAACTGCTAGAACTCATACAGGAATTCAGCAAAGTGGCAGGATATAAAATCAATGCACAGAAATCAGTTGCATTTCTATATACCAACAACAAGACAGAAAAAGGAGAAATGAAGGAGTCGATCCCATTTACAACTGCACCCAAAACCATAAGATACCTAGGAATAAATCTAACTAAAGAGGCAAAGAATCTGTACTCAGAAAACTATAGAATACTCATGAAAGAAATTGAGGAAGACACAAAGAAATGGAAAAACATTCCATGCTCATGGATCAGAAGAACAAATATTGTGAAAATGTCTATGCCACCTAGAGCAATCTACACGTTTAATGCAATCCTTATTAAAATACCATTGACTTTTTTCAAAGAAATGGAACAAATTATCCTAAAGTCTGTATGGAACCAGAAAAGACCCTGAATAGCCAGAGGAATGTTGAAAAAGCAAAGCAAAGCTGGTGGCATCACAATTCCGGACTTCAAGCTCTATTACAAAGCTGTCATCATCAAGACAGTATGGTACTGGCACAAAAACAGACACATAGATCAATGGAACAGAATAGAGAGCCCAGAAATGGGCCTTCAACTCTATGGTCAACTCATCTTCGACAAAGCAGGGAAGAATGTCCAATGGAAAAAAGACCGTCTCTTCAACAAATGGTGTTGGGAAAATTGGACAGCCACATGCAGAAGAATGAAACTGGACCATTTCCTTACACCACACACAAAAATAGACTCAAAATGGATGAAAGACCTAAATGTGAGACAGGAATCCATCAAAATCCTAGAGGAGAACACAGGCAGTAACCTCTTCGACCTTAGCCACAGCAACGTCTTCCTAGAAACATCACCAAAGGCAAGGGAAGCAAGAGCAAAAATGAACTATGGGGACTTCATCAAGATAAAAAGCTTTTGCACAGCAAAGGAAACAGTGAACAAAACCAAAAGACAACTGACAGAATGGGAGAAGATATTTGCAAATGACATATCAGATAAAGGGTTAGTATCCAAAATCTATAAAGAACTTATCAAACTCAACACCCAAAGAACAAATCATCCAATCAAGAAATGGGCAGAAGACATGAACAGACATTTCTCCAAAGACATACAAATGGCCAACAGACACATGAAAAGGTGCTCAACATCGCTGGGCATCAGGGAAATCCAAATCAAAACCTCAATGAGATACCACCTCACACCAGTCAGAATGGCTAAAATTAACAAGTCAGGAGACGACAGATGTTGGCGAGGATGCGGAGAAAGGGGAACCCTCCTACACTGTTGGTGGGAATGCAAGCTGGTGCAGCCACTCTGGAAAACAGTATGAAGGTTCCTCAAAAAGTTGAAAATAGAGCTACACTATGACCCAGCAATTGCACTACTGGGTATTTACCCCAAAGATACAAATGTAGTGATCCGAAGGGGCACGGGCACCCCAATGTTTATAGCAGCAATGTCCACAATAGCCAAACTATGGAAAGAGCCTAGATGTCCATCAACAGATGAATGGATAAAGAAGATGTGGTATATATATATATATATATACAATGTATATATATGTATATGTATGTATATATACACACACACACACAATGGAATATTATGCAGCCATCAAAAAATTGAAATCTTGCCATTTGCAATGACATGGATGGAACTAGAGGGTATTATGCTAAGCAAAATAAGTCAATCAGAGAAAGATAAGTATCATATGATCTCACTGATATGAGGAATTTGAGAAACAAGACAGAGGATCATAGGGGAAAGTAGGGAAAAGTGAATCAGGACAAAACCAGAGAGGGAGACAAACCATAAGAGGCTCTTAATCTCAGGGAAGAAACTGAGGGTTGCTGGAGGGGAGGGGTGTGGGAGGGATGGGGTGGCTGGGTGATGGACGTTGGGGAGGGTATGTGCTATGGTGAGCGCTGTGAATTGTGTAAGACTGATGAATCACAGACCTGCACCCCTGAAAAAAATAATACATTATATGTTAATTAAAAAATTTAAAAAAAAAAAAAGTCTGCCTTTGGCTCAGTTCATGATCCCAGGGTCCTGGGATGGAGCCCACATCGGGCTCCTTGCTCAGTGGCGAGTCTGCTTCTCCCTCTCCCTCTGCCCCTCTCCTGCTCATGCTCTCTCCCTTTCTCTCTCAAATAAGTAAATAAAATCTTTAAGAAGAATCACAAAGTCAGATAACATCAAGTGTTCGTTAGGATATGCGGAAATGAGAGTCCTCATGCACTTTTGTGGGTATATAGGTTAGTAATGCTATTCTGAAGAGCAACAAGGCAATGCTTTGCAAAGTATACATTTACTGCGTGACCCAACAATTCCCCTTCTGGGTATATGCTGTAAGTGCACATACGTGAAGACAGTCACTACATTTACGGTTGGAAGCAAACTGGATGTTTATTACTAAAAAAATGGAGATGCATATTGGAGAAATACCATGAAGTAGTTAGAAGCAATGAACTTTACTAGATGAATATATATAAAAACCTAAGGATGAATTTTAAAAGTAAATTAAAAATGAAGCTAATAGCACAAAACCATTTATGCAAATTAAGCACACATGCATACACAAAATACCCTTAAAGTTTGCATGCACATCCAAGGGCATAAAGTACCCAAGGGTGGCTGCCTGTAAAGGGGGAAATAACAAAATGTCATGATTTGCAGAGGCCTTGACTGGACTGATGATGATCTTAACTGGTGAGGTAATTATAGCTTAGAAACTTGCACCTCAAACTCCTCCTCAAAAGACTGTAAATAAACGGGAGGGGGGTGGGGAGGCATGCAGGCAGGAGGACAGACAGTCAGACTGGAAGGAGTCTTTCAAATTTTAGTCAGCTCTTGTTAAATTGGGATGGTTTGAAAACTTAAGAACAAAACAAACAGAACATTATTCTATGACACCATTGGTTTTGCAGGGTGTGAGAAGCATTGTGGGGTTTTGGGTGAGCTTTCCTTTTTATTGAGAAACACATGGAGTGGTTTGAAATGCTAAGCATGGTTTGCCACAATGAATGCCCTATACTGTAATTAAACCATTGGATTAGAGGTCTGTTTGCCCTGTTTAATGTGCTTTGTGAAACTCAGTGTTTGCCTTTTGTTGTTGCCGAACCTCTCTGAAAAGCAACAGGCATTCGCTGTGTATTTTCCCGCACCACACTTGGGGAAACGTTGTATGCGCTGTTGGTTAAAAAGCACCACCTGGCCATGCCTATTGGACTTCCGTTACAAGTGTTGGTAGGAGATGCTCAAGGAGACAAGAAGTATTTAGGGTCTGTGGTCCTCTGAGATACAAAATGATAAAGCAGACGCAGAAAGGAGTCAGCCTCTCAAATTAGGCCACAACCACAGTGAGCCACAGCTCGTCCACAGTCACCAAACACTTAGCCCTTGACGCGCTCCATTCTTTCTGTATCCTCCTAAAACCCAGGGCCACATTCCTTCCACAAAGTTTCCTATATGAATTCTGTTGAATGACGGCTAAACACACATGGATTTACACATACGGACACAAATGTGAACCTCAAGTGTGCACACACATAATGGTGTTCTTGGAGTTCTAAAATTCCTGAGGAGAATCAGTTAGAGATTTGGGGGGGCAGAAAACAGTCTGCGGAAGCGAGCAGCTGACAAATGCTTTGCACCAGTGATCGACAGCAGGGTGAAACCAAAGGAACTAATTTTAAAGGGCAATCACAACTAAAAAAAAAAAAGAAAGAAAGAAAAGCAAACTCACGAGTGGTAAGAGAAAACGCACAACTGTCAGAACTAAATGATTTAAAATATCACAACAAGAAATGGTGGCTAGTGAAATGTTGCAATTAAGCAGCAGGACGTTCAACTGCTAGCTGTATTTTAAAATGCTTTCCTCCTGGCCCCATTCACACCTCTGCCTACTACGGTGTTCCTCTGTTCTCTCTTCTAGTAAAACTCCTCCAAAGAATTGTCCCTGCTCACTGTCTTGACATCCTCTATTACCATTCTCTCTTGAAATCGCTGGCTTCGAACTTCTGTTTTTCCCACTCCATGACATTGCTCTCAGCAAAATCATTCATGAGTTCTACGTTGCCACATTAAATCCTCAGCCCCACACCCTCTTCTCAACAGACTTCTCAACACCATTTGTTTGCTCATCTTCTTGAAACCACTTTTTAACTATTTTTTAAATGTCTACTTTCAAATACTTTTAGAATCCCACAGAAGTTGCAAAAATAGCTCATAGGGTTCCTGTGTACTGATCACCCAGCTTCCTCTAATAAAATGCTTTTCATAGCCATAGTGCAATTATGCTCAAAACTTTTAAGAACTGCTCCCGCCTTCTCTAAACTCTTTCCTCACTTGGTTTCTGTCAGACTGTCCTCCCGGTTTTCCCTCTCTTCTTAATCTCTTCTGTGGCTTCTCCTCTTCTCCCAATTTCTAAACGTTGGCAGGTCCCAGGGTTCAATCCTTGTACCTCTTCTCTTTTTAATCTGAATTCACATCTTGTGTGAGCTTATCTAGTTCTATAGTTTTAGACAGTGTGTATATAAAGAAATTCCCAGATTATCTCCAGCCTTGAACTCCCCACTGAATGCCAGGCTTGCATATCAAACTGCCTACCCAGCCTCTCCACCTTGGCAGCTAATGGGTATCTCACTTTAATATGTCATAACTGAGCTCATTCAAGCCCTGTTATCCAGCACTTTTGCCCTCATTCTCCTTCTGAGTGAACGGTTCCATCAGTCAGCCATGCACTTAAGCTGAACACTGGAATTGTTCTGGACTCTTCTTTTTCTCTCATTTAACTACATTCAATCTAGCAGCAGATCTTATTGGCTCTAACTTCAAAATATGACCTCTGTCTCAACAGTATTCAGTGCACCTCCTTTCTCTATCATCCTAGGCCAAACCCCCTTCGTCTCTTTCCCAGATTCATGCAGTAGCCTCCTAACTGGTCTCCAGGTTCCTACCCATGTTCCCCGAAGCTTATTCTCCACATGGCAGTCAGAGATTCTTTTAAAATGCAAATTATATCATATCACTCTTCTACTCCGAACCTTTCAGTATTTTTCCATAGATATAAATCCATTACTTCCATAAAATAAGGTCCATGGCACTTGTCATGGCCTTTTATATGATCCACATCATCTTTTCCCACCAACTCTCCAACTGCATTTGCTTTCTCAGCTTGTGCAGCCTCCTGGCTATTCTCAGGATACCTAGGCATATTCGCACTTGTGGGCATTTGCTCTTAGGCTTCTCTCTGCCAAGGTCACATTTTTCCAGCTATTCCCTTTTAAGATTCTGTGCATTCCCTCAGAGGAACCTTCTCTGACCACTTTATCTGAGGCAGAACCCTGCCCTCCCTGCGCTTAGCTCTATCCCTATCCAGGCTTGTTGTTCTTAATGAGAATCTGATATCTGGCTGGCTGGCTGGCTAGTTGTTTGTCTTTCTGTCTAACTCCCATACTAGAATATAAATTCCAGGAGAACCAGGACTTTATCTGATATTGGTTCACTACTGATTCTCTGAATGACATATAGTAGGTACTTAATAAATACTTGTTGAATAAATAAATAAGAGGAGCAGTAAAGGGCTATATATAGAAATGCTCTCAGAGAACATGAAATACTGAAATTGACAGTGATAAAATTTGAAATCCAGGTTAAAAATGTAAGATTTTTACGAAGACAAGTTGAAATTTTCGTCTCTTATAATGAAATGACTTTGTCTTTGGCCATCTCAGCCTCATTGTTTTGCAAATGCCATTAATTATAAATACCCTGAATAATCCATGGATAATTGTATGTATGTCAATGTCAAATATTTCAGATGTAGAATCATTTTAATTGGTTTACCTCAAATGGCTTCCAGGCAACTTGAAGTGATACATGAGGTCCACCAATTCCCCACTCTGTAAAACTAAGGAAACATGGTCAATGGTTTAATCTCTGTCTACAATATCTCCCTCTTGGGACACTGCTCTAAGAATAAATAGAGTCACTTGAGCAATAAAGGTGTGAGGGTTTTAAATTACATCCTTGGTTAGCTTAATAGCATTATAAATATTTTCTTCTTTTATCTTTAAAGATTGTCCACATGAATTACTTGTATAGATTCCATTTTTATCTGTGTTTCTCATTCTCCCTGAGGCAGTGTTCTATCCCCATATAATTCTTAAAGATAAAAACCAATGACACATATATCAAAAACCAAAATATAATCTCCCTATCCTTTCTCACTTTCATTTTGTAAATCAGCATATTATACTACAACCTCTGAGAATGCATGATCTAAATCGTAATGATATTTTGGGGGCAAAAATGGGCTGAGTTCCCTATATCAATATTCTGTGCAGGAGATAACAGATTAATAACATTTACAAATACTGAAGGAAAGAAAATTTAGCCCTACTATCTCACAACCAAAAAGTATAAAGGATAAAGGCAAATAGCTTTCAACTGGCAAGAACTCAAGGACTATATTCCCCATCAGCCCTTTTTGAGGATATAGTAGAAATAAACTATTGCCAACAAAAGAATGACCAGGAAAACTATGACAGTTGGAGAGGACACAAACATTTAGTATATTTGACTGATATAAAATAGAACATAAATGTTTTGACAAAATAGAAATAATACCAAAAACTTGTGAGAAGAAAAGGAAAAGAGGGAAATTGTTATAAAGGTAATCAGTGGAAAAGAAAAAAAACCCAAACCCTCCCAAGAAACTGTACATACATACATAAAGTAAATAAATATGCTACATAGTTAATTTTTAATTTAAAAAATAAAAAGCATAAAATATTATGCCAGAACTAAAGCCAAATTTGTCTATCATAATGGTAACTACAAATGGTCTTAATACACCTATTGTATTAGTTAGGGTCTAAGCTGGTACATCAAAGAAAATCCCAAATACAGTGGATAAAATACAGTAAAATTTTCTCTTTCTTATAAAACTGTCTGGAAATGAACACTTCAGGATTGCAGGAAAATTTTATTCCATAAGGTCATCCAGGGACTCAAGTTCTGTCTACTTATGGCCTGGACATTTGTAGTATTGATGTCCTTACCAGTATTATCTATGCTGGCTCATTAGCCCCACAACCTAGGAAGGCCTGAGCAAGTGGTTTTTTATTTCAAAATAAAGTTGCCCAATTTCCTTCTACCCATATACTTAGTCACATGGTCAAGTGTAATTGCAAGGGAAACTGTAAGATAGTGCTAGAATTTCATTCTGGTATTTCCTAGAAAATTTATGTTTTTCTGAATCCCAATCCCAAAATACTTTGTCAAGAAATTAGGAAAAAGGGGGGGAATGCAAATGTTCTTGCAGGAATCAAAGTCTTACAATCAAAATAGAGATATTACTGATTTGAAAGAACACACTCACATCAAATTGAAAGCAAGGACAAAAAATACTTACTTATGGAGTTGAAGGTTTAGGTGGACATTTTTAGGGAACCAGGACAGGAGTGCATAGGAGAGAAGCTGTCACAATCTAATTATGCAGGTTTTTGTTTTTTTGTTTTTTTTTTTAAAGCTATTGCTGTGTTTGGAAAGAAGAGCTCTAGAGAGAGACAGAGATGTAGAATACTCTGGATATCTACAGAGGGCTCCTCTTAAGTCTTCATCTGGATAATGTTTAGAACATGTATGTGAGGGAACTATTTAAGGCTGGAGAAAGAATCTCCCAAGAAGATTGGAGGGAACATTCCTTGGGGCTCACACAAGACCAAGAATAGTTTCTGTTCCCATTATCCAGAATGGAAAACCTCATAATTCAAGGGGCATCAGGTGACTACTCAGAAGACTATTGCCTTAGTATTAGAGAAAAATTAACCCCAAGATAAATGGTGCTCTGGTCTCACCTAACAAAGCTTAAAAGCAAAATCCCCAAAATATTCACAGTGTTTCCAGGTAACTGTGTCCTAGAAGAAAACCCAAGAATTAAAAAAAATAAAAAAAAAAAAAAAAAAAAAAGCTCAAGAATATTTATATGCATATAAAAATATCAAGCACATAACAAAATTAATTTCATAATGTTTAACACCCAATTAGTAATTGCAAGGCATACAAAGAAGCAGGAAAATATGATTCATAATGAGGAGAAAAGTAAATCAACTGAAACTGAGCCAGAAATTATACAGGTAATAAAGTTAGTAGACAAGGAGATTAAAACAGTTATTATAAATTACTCATTTTGTTCAAGAAGCTAGAGAAAACTTTGAGAATGTTAAGTAAAAACATGGAAGATACAGAAGAGACCAAATACAGTTCTAGTAATGGATAATACATTTATTTCTGAGATGAAATATAAACTGGATAGAATTAATAACAGATTAGACACTGCAGAAAGATTAGTGAACTTGAAGATATAACAATAGAAATTATTCAAAATGAAATACAGAAAGAAAAACTTTGAAAAAATATAACTGACAGAGCCTCTTTCAAATATACATACAATTGGGATCCCAAATGGAAATAAGCAGGAGGGTAGAAAATGAACTTAAATAAATAATGATTGAAATTTTCAGAATTTGATGAAATGATAACTCTACAGATCAAAGAATCCTGACATGTAAGAAACATAAATAAAGCGCAAAGTGTATCATAATCAAATTGCTTAAAACCAGTGATAAAGAGATAATTTTAAAAGCAGTCTTTTTTTTGATAAGCAGTCTTATGGTAAGAAATAATGCAAGCCAGAAGATATTAGAGCAATACCTCTACAGTACTGAATGAAAAAAAAAAAGCAACGTGGAATTCTAAACCCAGAATTTTTTTCAAAATCACATGCATAAAAAAGACATTTCAGGCATACAGAAGCAAAAGAATTAATAACCGGCAGACATGTACTACAAGAAATGTTATCAGAAAGTCATTCAGGCAGTAGGAAAAGATTAAAGACAGAAATCTAAGTCTACCCAAAAGAATGGTGAGTATTGGAAGTGGTATTCATGTAGCTAAACATAAAAGACTTATTCATTATTTAAATACCTTTGAAAAAGAACTGTTAAAAGTAAAATACCATTGTATTGGGGTTTATCACATAACATATTCTAAATGTTTCTGCACCTAAAATCATTTGAAATATATGAAGCAAAAACTGATAGGACTTCAATAAGAAACAGAGAAATCTACAATTACAGCCAGACCTGACCCCTCTCAATAATCAGTAGGATGAACTGGCAGGCAATCAGAAATAATACAGAAGATTTAAACAACATTATCAACCAAATTTACCTGATTGACATTTGTAGAACACTTTACCCACCAACAGCAGAATACACATTATTTTAAAAGGGCAAGCAGAATAGTTAAGATAAATCATATTCTGGGCTGTAAAACAAATCTAGCTAAATTTAAAAGAATTCAAATGATACATATTATGTTCTCTGAACATTATGAGATTGGATTAGAAATCAATAAAAGAAAGATATCTGAAATATTCTCAAATATTTATAATCTAAATAATACAACCATGCAAGTGTATTGACTACTCAAAATTAATTGAATAATAAATTTTTAAAAAATCAGTTGGTGTCAATTTGCTTGCACAGGTGGCAAATAGCCATTGAGGTGATTACAAAGTGACATTCCCAAAATATTCTGAGCTTTATTTGAATAGATATATGTTCTCTCAAGAGTACTACCATGAAGGATAATAGTTATTTGGGTGTAGAAGTTTTGGGGTTTTTTTAATTTATTTTTATTTTTTTTAAAGATTTTATTCATTTGTCAGAGAGAGAGAGAGAGAGAGTGCACAAGCAGGGGGAGCAGCAAGCAGAGGAAGAAATAGGCTCTCTGCTGAGCAAGGAGCCTGATGCAGGACTCAGTCCCAGGATCCTGGGATCGTGGTCTGAGCAAAAAGGCAGACACTTAATTGACTGAGCCACCCAGGCATCCTGAGGCAGATAGAAGTTTTGTTAGTTTGCTAGAAAATCAAGTTTATTCTGATATAGCTACCTAGTATACAAAATTCTCAAAATTATTGGAAAGACAAAATTAATACTCTAGCAACAGACTTGCCACCAGAGCTGTTATTCTTTGCTTCTCTGTCAGGGAAGGAAAATAGATTCTTACATTTATCCTTACTTTTGCTTAATTGTTCAAGTATTCAACAAGGACTTACAGAGCACCCAGTATATGCCAGGTACCATTTTAACAGAGTAAAACACTGTTCTTGTTTTCACAGAGATTACATTCTAGTGGGGTGAGTGGGAGGGATATACAATAAACAAATAAATAAAAATATGTCAGGTGAGAAATGATATGTAACAAATTGCACTAGGTAGCTAGAGATCCTGATGGGAAAGACCAGATGGAAGAAGAATGTTTCCTGACACAAGGAAATATTTTATTTTTTTGAATTTTTTAAATTTAGGGTTAATTTTAGTTGTCTTTGAATAAAGTCATCATTTACTTAAATTTTCTAGGCTTTTCCAGACTTTTTTGTGGAAGCACACAAGGGTAGAACACCAACAAGGCAAAAATTCAAGCATTTTAAAATGGCAGGTACCAAGGAAAAGTCTCTAAGACAGCAGTATAAAAGATGGAGGAAGCTGAGTTGGCTTCAAAGTCAGCAAATGACCAATAACTTGGTCTCTGAGACTGTTCTTGTTACAAGGAAGCTTATGACAAAAATCAATCAATCTTAACAAGTTATTAAATATTACTAAGATTCCTTGGAAGTCTCTTTAAAGAACCCTTCTAAAGTTAGTCATCCAAACAAGTTTCCTTCTAATTTATAATAGTCAAAATAAGACAATACATAAAATGATGAGAATTTTGCATAGTAGAGTACAGCACTATATCTTATTAAACATGATCAGTACAATTCATTTCCCTGATAAAGAGGGGTCTGAACATGGACAGTTTAGAAAGTCTCTCGATGTGATCTTATTAGCATCCTACCAAAGGATCACAGACACTCATTTGAGAATTAATATCCTACTAAATTGTCACCACAGGCAGAATGAGGTTTAATCCAGTGCAAAGAGGCTGAGTATATGCTGTGTCCTCATTCCAGAGTAGCCATTATTTGGAAGGAGAATCAGTTTGGGGTCAGATGTGATGAAAAATTAACATGCTGTGTGGGAGTTTGACTTTTATAATTTCTTGAAAACACTTTTTACTGATGATCAAACATCATAATTCTGTAACTGTGTCTTTACTTGATATGGTTCCATTTTTCCTGTTTCCTTCAAATCTTTTGAAAAATCTTGCCTTTTTCCTTGGTTAGTACAGGGTATCAAATACCCTATTCTGCAAAGGTCAGATGCTAGAAGAATCAGGAATGGCTAGGAGTGTGTGTGTGCGTGCGTGTGTGTGTAAATGCACACATGCATTTTTTTGTGACTTTATTTATTTTTGTTATTATGTTCAATTAGCCAGAATACAGTACATCATTAATTTTTGATGTAGTGTTCAACGATTCATTAGTTGCATATAACAACCCGTGCTCATCATAGCGTGTGCCCTCCTTAATACCCATCACCCGGTTACCCCATCCCCCCACCCCCTCCCTCTGTAACCCTCAGTTTGGTTCCCAGAGTCCAGAGTCTCTCATGGTTTGTCTCTCTCTCTCTGATTTCTTCCCAGTTTTCCCTCTCTTCCCCCGTGATCCTCCACACTATTCCTTATGTTCTACATATGAGTGATATCATATGATAATTGTCTTTGTCTGCTTATTTCACTTAGCATAATCCCCTCCAGTTCCATCCATGTCAATGCAAATGGTGGGTATTCATCCTTTCTGATGGCTGAGTAATATTCCATTGTATATATGAACCACATTTTCTTTATCCATTCATCTGACATGCATTTAACTTGATTCCCATTTTTATAAACTCCACCACTACCACACACACACTACCAGCCACCACACCACACACACACACACACACACACACACACACACACACTCCTGCCCTCCAACATATTCTAGTCTTTGAATTGGATAAGTAGCCTGGTGTCTGTGTAACTGACCTTAAAGATATCCTTCCCAGACCAGTTGCCCCAGTTCATATTCCAATGATTCCATAATATTAAAGTCTAATTCAAAATGGCATGAATAGCCCACAAACTATTTCTGGATGGATGGCACATGCACTAGACAGTTTTTAGCTAGTGGTCTGCACTGCAGCCATATGAAACCTACATGAGTTGTCTAAGTGGATATGTAACAATGACAGAGAATTGGTCCTAAATGGATTTGCCATCTTCAGATGAGAACTTTTGAAATGGTACAGTACTCTTGGATATTAGATTCTTCTTCCAATTTTCTTCTTTCTTGGTGAAAAGATGTGCACAATAAATCTTATCCCTCAAAATTCTAGAATAATTTTGAGGTCCTTAAAACTTACCATAAATGTTCAATATAATATTATACTATAATTATGCTTCTTGGGGAAAAGTGAGCTTTTTGTTTTCATCATGATAGAAATCTAGGAGCTTTTATATCATGTGGCAAAATGAAAGATCCAAAAAGTGTGAGAATCACTGGATGAAGCTGTGGAATTTTCTGAATGGTTAGAAGACTTCTTCTCTGGATTTACTCTTAAATTAAAATGAAGTATTTTTCTTTTTTTCCCCCACCACAATAAAAGTGGCAAAAACTTGCCACCAAAGCTAAGACCTTTGCCTCCCTCTCTGGGGAACTGGTGGTTCTAGCCATAGGATTGAATTTGTATCCTAAGAAATAGGGAATGTGTTGGACAAAAAACAGAGACTGGATCAGTCACCAGTGCATTTCATTTACTCTGACCCAGTGCCTATGTTCCTTGTCTCCATGTGCTGCTTTGTTTTGACTCTGGCAAGAACCACATATTTCATAAAGGGGCCAAAATTATAAGAAAGGGTCAGCTTGGAATCTGAGAGTTTCTTGCACCACAGGAAAACACTCTGCCAGCATGCCACAGGTGTCTGTCACAGCAGCACAAAGGAAAATACGGCCTTGCAAAGGGTGTGGGAGGGAAGAAACAAAGAGACACAGTTGTTATGTTCAAGAAAAAACCCCCAACATTTTGTTCCTTGAAAGATGACTATGACTTATTCAAACCTAAAATCTGTATAGCGCTGAAAAATCTTTCCATGCAATATCTTGGTGAAAGTCACTGGGGTGGACCACTGAAAATCAGAACCAGCTCCCTGGTACTCTAATGTTCTTCTTACTTCTTTAAAGTTCTGGGCACCTTATCTTGAATGGGTGAGTAGCAGATACACCATCTGATTTTAACCACAGAAACCTCTGTCACAGTAACATAAAAGGGCAATGAAAAGGGCTATGAAATCAAAGTGCACTCATGACTTTGATGTGGGCAGGGTTGCCTGGTGCCTGAGAGTGTCAACTGCATGGTACATTTCACCACCTGTGACCATCAGTAGCCACTGATCCTTATCTATCCAGGTTGATTCACTTGCAGGTGCAAGGTATTTAAGTCCAACTTAAAATGTGTACATTCACCTATGCCGTGCCTGAACATCACCCCAGAATGACCCCAAAATAAATAATTCAAGAAATTTGAACACTTGTACCTCACTTAGCCTAATATAGTCAATCAAGCTATAAATTTGCCTGATGTTTTTTTTCCATACAGGATAGAACACCTCGTCTTTAAATGTCAGCCCAATGGGATCATTGGCTGACTGGTTTCCAGATTTGCATGGTATCAATATAACGATTCCAATACAACTGTCTGACATCATCAACTGAAGCTACTATGGAACTTTCAAGGGTATACTTCTTACCCTAGGCCAGATGAAAGTTTAAAGAACATTTAGTTCTGTCCCACAAACTAGAAGGCAGAAAAAGCTCAATGGGTTGACATTACAATTCAAACCCAAATCTGCTATTGAAATTCACCTTATTAAAATCAGAGTTTTGATCAAAGTCAACATCTATTAAAGTAATATTTTTTCTCAGACTATAAATAAAACTACTTTTTAGCTATTCTATGACAGTTCCTCATGGATATGTAGGCACATTGAGCCTGTCTGAAGATCTCTGTACAGTCTGAGTGTAGAAAAAGAGCAAGGAGAGATGGTTAGTGCTAAAAAGGGTAAGAAGACCGAGCCTCAGTCAGGATGTATGATTTATGTCACTCGGAGATAGAGTGGCCAGGCTGAACCAATGCCAGGTCACCTCTCTCCGGAGGATGCTCTCCTTACGTATTTCCATAATTAAATTGCCTTCTCTTTATATACACTCTCCTTATCTCCTGCTTAGTGCAAATTAGAAAGTTTTTTGGATTGTTATTTGTTTTAGGAAAGATACCACACTTGTGGAATCTAAAATCAAAATGGAGAGTCTAAAGAAGGATTTTAGTCTAAGGTTGATTTCAGGAACCAGTTTATGTATAAAGTTGTACCGAGCTAAAGAGATTAGGTTACATTTATTATACACTTACCAATTATTCTCTACTGCAAATGCTAAAATTCTTTAAGAGGCCGCAGGACACTGTAGAGAAAGGAGTGCGGGATTTGGAATGAGACCTATTTAGGATCACAGGAGACCTCCTTAGACCTACCTTGGCTCTAACAATTATTAGCTGTGTGACGATAAGTAAGATCATTAGTCACTCTGAATCTTGGTGCCTTCATCTGTAGAATGAAGATAATAAACGGTCTTACTGGATCATTGTGACTATTAAGGGTGTAATACAAATAAGCAAAGCTCCCAGCCTGTGTCTGCCATAGAAGGGCTCAACAAATGTCTCTTTTCTTTTACTGCTTTTTACTTTTCCTCTCTGCTGATTATATAAAGCCATAGTCCTTTCAGAACTTTTCACAAAGCTACAGTTGATGTGACGTATATAAATTACCCCTAGGAAAACCATCATGACCCAAAGGTCTCTTGACCTCCAGGTGATGATAGGGGCTCTAATACCCCAGCTGATCACAAAGAAACCCATTTATTTCTTCCATGAAGCCTTCCCTTGATTACAGCTGCTGCTGACCCATGACAACTAAATCTTGCACCTCAGAGCTTAACACTTCATCCTATGCTCTCAGGCATTTTGGGTGACCAACCCAGGCTTCCAAATACAATGGAAACTTCTTAATGTTAAGGTATAATTTCTTCTTGTTTCAGCCTTGAGGATAAATGGATATTAATGGATCTATCTGCCTAAGAAGTTCTGGACTAAACAGCCATTTTAAGAACCCCAATGCTAACAAAAACAGTAATGTGGAGTGTTCCCATGAACCCTGAAAACTAACAAATTCCATTTGTAATCTCAAACAATTAGATACATTCTCGAATTAAGTACAATTTAGTTCAATATAATTCAAATTCTTGAAGACTTGAGTTAAATGCAATTCCTGAAAAGCTTTTCTGAGAATATATTTGAAGTAAAGTGTATAGTGTTAATTTTCATAGGGTTGATAAAAACTAAATGGATATTTTCATATTTTTATATGAGAGGCAATAAAATGGACCTTCCCTGGGGATTAAAGTTCTTAGGGAAGCCATTTATATCTGATTCATTTTAAAACTACTTATAAGGCTATAGAGAACAAACAGATGGTTACCAGAGGGGGGGTGATGGGGGATGGGTGAAATGAGTGATGGGGATTAAGAATATGTTTATCATGATGAGCACTGAGTAATATATAAAATTGCTGCATCACTATATAGTACCCTTGAAACCAATTTAACGCTGTATGTTAACTACACTGGAATTAAAATTTAAAAACAAACATAGAAAAAAATTTTAGAAAAAGGAAAAAACTACTTGGAAGGTATATTTTAAGAACTACGTAGTGTAGTGTATTCTCTATTTAACTTTTCTAATGCAAAAACACTGAGTTTCTTGGGAAAATAGTTTGAAAATAAAGGTAATTTAGTAATATTATAACAATTCCAGACTTTCTATAACCCGAAGTTATATATTGTCAGAGGCAGAGATGGTTGTGTGGTTTTGCACAATGGATCCCTTTTTTCCTGTGAGAGGGGAGGAACAACTTCCGTATGGAAAACTAATATAAGAAATCAAAAACGGAAGCTTATTTGTGAGGGTTGTGGTTGGAAAACTGGTTACTATTCACTTTTTGAGGTTTTTGAAAAGTCCCTTATACTCCTTATTTCCACAAAGGATGAAAAATAGACATCATGTGATTGGGATGTACACAATTGTATAATATTTTTCCAGTTAGCAAATATTAATCTGACTAGACATCACTGACTCCTGGATTGTAATGTATGTACACACACACACAGGTATATATACACATATATATTTGATTTGTTTGTGTATTTATGCATGGTTCAACTGGCACTTTTCTCTTTAACATATTTTAATATGTTATTCAGGTATTTCTTAGTTACTTAAATGGATATTGTTGACCAATTTCCTCAGTGAAATCATTGCCTAACAATGTTCGGGAACAAAAACTGCAACAGGATTTGTTTCTTGAAGTCACACAAGCAAAAGTAGGTATTTTTCAATGATTCAAATTGTACTAAGAAGCATCATCTTAGCTGGAATTGATGGATTGGATTGGAAATGACCCCAGGGAGCATCCAGAGGGCCAATCATAGCAGATGGGCCGATGATTGGGCTTCCTTAGGAATCCTATGCTTAATTCGAATCTTTCCCAAACTATTAGAATGGGGAGAGGGCACGTGTAACTCACCCATCTGTGTGGCTCCAGGTACCACATGCACCCAACATAATGAGAACAGCTCCGTTTCGGAGACCCTTGTGGAGTTTCCACCCAGCTGTCTGGGAATTAGCATCCCGGGGCTCCCTTCTTCACACTTGTCAGACCGTCAAGGGAAAACTTACCACCCTCATACAAAAGGACTATTGAGGGGGCCATGACTCAACTGGAAAACGTACATGGCACTTTCTCAACATGTTTCTTTCCACTGCTGCAAAATAGCATGTCTTTTCATTTGGATTTCCACTCAACAAAAGAAGGGCAACACTTCGACAAGCATTTACAAGTGGGCCTTAAGGCAGGGCGGGGTCTAGTTCATTAGGAACTAAATTGCTAGTAAACACCTTGATGGGCAGATCCGGTTCATAACAGCCTGGCCCAGTTATTTCATGCCTATTTTATACCTCACCGAACTCCTGAGCCCCTTGAAACCATGAAGGCCTGTGGGGAGGATAGGGGGCAAGTAGGGGGCCCTACTCTATTTACAGTGAGACATCTCCTCGGCCATTTCTTTGGGCATTTCAGGATGATTGCCCAATAGAAACAACTCCTTTGCCGCATGTCACATGTAACACGTACTTGTATCTTAGTAAGTCAGTGGAGTTGATTCAAAGAGCTGTGTGTAAACAATAGCCCCCACCCAAAAAATGCCCCTGGCAAATTGCAAAGGGAAATTCTGTTTCCAGTTTATTCTTTTATTGCACTCTGTGAAGTACATGAAGGGATTCTGAAACCCTCTTCTCTCTCTCTCTCCAGCTAATGCTGTTTTCCAGTCTCTGAGCTGCCAATGTACCATGAGAAATCCACTCCCTGACATGACAGAAAAGCTAGCGGTACAGCAGAAATGGTCCAGTCTGTTGCAATAAATTACAGGTTTCCTTTTCATGTTCAGCACAAGAGGAGGCCCTCCTGCAATTAGCTACAGCTGGTTAAAGAAAGAAACCATGTATCTGTGGACAGACCAGACTGAGAACCAACTCTTATTTTTTGGCATATATCACTACAGGAACAGAAAAGAGACCTGAGTTTTGTTCCTGAGCATAAGCCATTTTTAAAACTTGTACTTCCCCCTTCTGAATCACTAAGACAGCGCACCATTTGGGGAAACAAATCTACAGTCACGTTTTTTCCGTTAAGCTCACTGGTTATGACAAATAGCTGAGTGCTTTCCACTTGATTCTTGTCTTTTAGGCCTAGCGAGATCTTTCATCAGTGGATCTTAACCTGATGGCGACTCTTAATTATACAATCGCCACTGCCTGATTGGAAATTTATATCGGTATGCTAGAGTCCTTCTACCATAATGATTTAATGTTTTATATCTTTCTGCTATTGTTGAGTGATAATTTTCATGATATACTTTGTGGTTTATTGCAGAAAAACTAAACATGCAGGAACTCTAGAACTATTCTAAGTGCACATACATGGGGTACTAGAACACAAATATATTAACAATATATTTATGTCACTCTCATATAAAAGATGTAAAAATATTTTAGTGCATATACCAAGTGAATAGTTTGTCCTCTAAGAAACAACCTATGAAAACACTGGCTATTATCAGTTCAAGGAAGGCATTGATATGTCCACATGATGCATGTACATTCTAATGATCCATTTCCTCATCACCCATGTCAGACCCTAGCTATATTTTTCCTGAAAATAAAGTCAGTCCTAGGAAGTCTGGGATTTCCTTCCCAGACCTCTTGACTTCAAGATAATGCAATTTTTAAAAATTATTTCAATATTTGAAAATCCCTGTGTTCTTACCAATCCTGGTTGAGGAAATTTACTTTATAAATGAAAGAGGATAAAAGTCAAGAAATCAAGAGTGATCATAAGATTAAAATGGTCCATATTTGTCTTCTGGAACATTTGGGGAACCCTACAAAGTTATCAACTATTCATTCATTTGGACGCATTCAAACCTTAGGAAAGTAAGAAGAGATTTTGTCTTGGTGTCAGTTTCTTTGTTTAGCACAGAAAAGAGAAATCATAATGGAAATCAGATGTAATTACTGACTCCCCCCTTCAAAATCGGCTCTGTTTGTTTTACAGAAAAGCAGTAAAGCTACTGATGTTTAAAAGGGGAAAAAAGAGGGGAAAAAAAATAGCTTGACAGTCCAGCTAAAGATCACAGGGCATTTGTTGAGATGTCTCCAAAGCATTTGCCTGAAGATTTATTTTGAAAGTTGCGCTTAAAAGTAAAAAGTTGTTTGCCAGTTTCCCTCCCCTGTGTTGCAACCAACTTTACTGTGCCATTAGAACAAAGAAAACAATGATACCCCTATTTTTGTTCATTAGGGTTAGAAAGACATACAGAGCAAACGGCCTTTAAACAGCAAATCAATATGACATGTTTGCAAGAAAGGAGAAGAACCAGAGTGTGTGCCGGAACAACAAATTTGTATCATCTCGAAACCTGCAATTTACTTGGAAATGTGCAGTTTCCTTGTACTGGACTCCCAGACTCCTTGTGTAATGAACAACTTATGTGTGAATGGAAACAGGTTGGGGGGGGGCGGAATTATGAGCTATGAAGGCAAACATTTGCAATATTGTGAGAATAAACAATATTTTTTGGTAGTTTGAACCTTTTCAAACTAGTCCTTTTTTTCCCCTCTAGAGAGACAAATTTTGCTCCTGAAGGAAAGGGCTAGAGAGACTCCCAAGTACCAAAAATTTATATTCAAATGGCATCTAAAAATCATCTTCCAATAAAAGCAAAATCATTGTCAAGTAAAAAAGGAAAAACTGAAGTGTATACCATTATAAAAACCTACTGGGAATCATGGCTATTGAACTTTGAGAAGAAATAACCAATGCATTATGTCTGGAGACATTTCAAACTGAAGAGGACAAAACACTAAAATCTCTATTAATGCCTACAAAATAGCATTGGTAAGATAAGGGACCTATCCTTCTCTTTATTTTGGAGTCTAAAAACAATAAATATTCTCTACTGGCCATTTTCTAGCAACATTTCCTCAAAGAGAGCTGACAAATTATGAAATTGTTAAATAAATATTGCCTGGCAGTCATACCAAATACAAAGAAAGGAAATTTCCTGAATGCACATCTTTTATTTATACCTGGAGAAAAACAGCACAGAGCTTCTTGGTAATATTATTTTAATTCTTTCAAAGGCAAATATAAATTACAGAAGAAAACCCTTCAACTCAGAATTTCAAATTACCCCTCAACAGATGATGCAAACTGATAGTTTTGACAAGATGATTATTTCCTTTTAAAGAACCCCCAAGGAGGATATTGAGTGGCAGGTGAGGATCAAAGAGTCACATCTTACCAAAGTCCGGCTACGATTCTTTCATGCATGAGCATTAAATTTGTTTTTACAACGAAATGCATTGAGGGCTTACCATTGGCAGCCACTCTTCTGGCCTAGTAAACAAGACACACAGATACGCCTACTCTGGTGAAGTTTATAACTTAGTTGGGCAGATAGAAGATAAACAACAAACAAAAATAAATCATACAGTATGCTGGTGGGTGATGTGGTATGAGAAAAGAAAATGTCAAGGAGGATACAGAGATTGGGGAGTATGTTGGCAGTACATTTAAGTAGGGGGATCAGGAAGAGTCTCCTTGACAAAGTGACATTTGAGTCCAGACCTGAAGGAGGTGATTAGACATGTGGATAATCCAGTTTCTCAACCTCAGTATTAGTGACATTATGGGCTAGTAACTTGTGCTGAGGGCTATCCAGTGCACCGTAGGAAGGTTCACAGCCGCCCTGGCCTCTACCAACTGGATGCCGGCAGCACACACCCCAAGCCTAGCTGTAACAACAAAAAGTGCCTCCAGACATTGTCAAAAGTCCCCTGGAGGGAAAAAAAAGAGTGGGGTGAAGGAGGTTAGTTGGGGCTGAGGTCAGAGAGATGACAGGAATGATCCTTTGGGGCTTCATAGGCCAGTGCAGATCCTTTCTTTGTCTTTAACTCTGAGTAAAATGAGAAGCCACTCAAGGGTTTTAGAAGGATCGCTCTCCTGTGTGGAGAAGGCGAGTGAGTGGGAAGGGTAGAAGCAGCGAGGTCAATGAGGAGGCAATAGAGATGTGGTGCCGTCTACCAAGGTAGTACGAAATGATCAGATATGGGATATAATATTTTTAGTGTAGTGAATAAGATTTCCTATCATATGAAAGAAGTGTTTGAGAAATAAAGGAGCTAAAGATCCCCAAGCCACTGGAAGGATGAAGGTGCCATCAGCTGAGATGGGGATTGCAGTAGAGAGGGCAGGATTGGGAGGGTGGATCAGGCAATGCATTTAAAATCATTGCTTGGCCAATAAGAGGCAGGAGAAAATTTGTTTTTACATGAGTCATGATGTTTTAAATCAAAGCAGTGGCAAAATTTTCACACGTGAATGTAATATTGGGTGGGAAGAAAGAACAAAATCTTTATCTTAACATAGAATCTGTTTAAATGCTTCTCTTTAGTGCTATAGGATTTTTCATAATAGGATTTTTTCCTAATACAAGAATCGCCACCTAGCCTTGCAGAGGGTGCGTAGCATTTCTTGGATTGAGTACATTCAAGGGATAGCTCAATAATGCTACAAGCTTTCTTTTTTTTTCCCTCAAGGGAAACTATAATTATTCTAAAATAGAGTTACTACTGTCAAATAAGTGTTATTACCAGTGGACACCCAGAATACTAGAACTGTGTTTCTTTAGGACTTTGTTCTTACTTCTGTCACAGCAGTGACCATGTTGCATTGCCATCTGTCTGCTTGGTGTCACCCCCACTGGACCTTGAGCTGTGAGCTGGAGTTTACCTACCTCTGTATTCCCAGTGCCTGTCACCTAATGGACACTCAGTAAATATCAGCTATATGAGTGAATGAATAAAAGGATGATTACAAAGGAGCCAAACTTTGCGGTATACATTTACAGCATTAGGTGCACAAACCAGTCTTACCGAGGCAGAAACCATGTGTCAGCTCCCCCCGCCTCTCCTCTCCTTTCCTTCCCTCTCCTCCTGCTTGGTGTGATGGAAGGAGGCAGACTTGAAAATCAGTCAGATCTGAGTTGGCATCCCAGTTCTCCCACTGACTAGTTATGGGAATTTGGACAAATTACCACATGACAGGTCAGATTCCTTGGTAAACAGACTCGTCCCTGCATAGACATCCAACAAAGCGACAGCTGTGTGTCCAGAATTTTACAATCAGAAAATCCAAAAATCCAAAAATGGCTCTTTTAATTTCCACATACATGTATATTGTTTTAGCTTCAGTGACAAAATTTACGGTTGGGGCGGGGGGTGGAAGTTTCTCAAAACGTCTTCATCTTGGGCGCCTGGGTGGCTCAGTTGGTTAAGTGACTGCCTTCGGCTCAGGTCATGATCCCGGAGTCCCGGGATCGAGTCCCGCATCGGGCTCCCTGCTCAGCAGGGAGTCTGCTTCTCCCTCTGACCCTCCCCCCTCTCATGCTCGCTCTATCTCATTCTCTCTCTCAAATAAATAAATAAAATCTTAAAAAAAAAAAAAAAAAGTCTTCATCTTGCCCTGAGACTGGCATTCCTCAGGTCCAGTGAATAGAACAGGCCTGTCCTTGCCTTCATGGTGCTTTCTGCCCAGCAGGGAAGCAGGCTTTAAACAAATAATTCCATAGATATTTATTTGTGGTTGTGTTAAGTGTTGGGAAGGAAAAGAATGACATATTGTACAAGAGGAATCCAGATAAATTGGGGGTGGGGAGGTAGGAGGCTTTTCTGTGGAAGTCACATTTTAGTATATATGCTGCCGAAGAGAGCACTGGAAGTCACATTTAAACTATGAACTGAACCTTGAGTTGGAGTTGGGGGTGGTATGCAGACTCAGCAAGGAATAAACTGGAGAACGAGGGAGATGGGTGGGGGAGCTGGGAAAGAAGAGTGCTCCAAGCTTAAGGCACTTAAGGATCCAGAAAGGGTCTGGGCTTCAGCAATTCTTCATCAATAAAATGAATATAATCCCCATAGAAGGTACTCGGTTTATGTTTGATGGATGAATGAATTTTTGGAACCCCTCCTTCTGTTAGCTACACTTCATACTTCCTACACATACTCTCACCTATCCCCTAAAATGCCAAAGTGAACTACCTGGCAAGCTCCAAGCACCCAAGGAACTCGGGTTCTGGTTTGCCAGTGTTCAAATGGCCACTTTGTCTTTCGTCTAAGCTCTTCTGAATCACTCTTCAAACCACAAGGCACTTGACAGCATTTGTGTTGTAAATAAGATTCTACCTTTCACCTGCCCATTGGCCCTAGCTGATCCACGTTTGCTGGTGTGTGTTGCACCTCTGTGACTGGTGAGGTCACCAGTTCGCTGGCTGGTATAGCCACTGTTGTCCTTATGAAATTACAGCTGGTGTCTGCTTTTGTTTTGCTTTTAATAAAGCCTACAGCCTAGAGGTCTTTTTCAAAGCTTCACATTTTTTTCCCCCTGGCTTGAAGGAAACTAAATGAAAGGGGTACTTCCCTTTTATTTAAAGAATCATTAGAGATAAGTGGACTCAACCAAATGAGGAAAATAAAACCTGAAGACCTGTTCCAGCAGTCACGTCTTCATTCCCTGGTGCTTTCATGAGAACCCCTGTGGCTCACGTATTTATGGTAACGCTATCATAAAACGTGATCTTTATTACAACTAGACATATCAAGTTTCAGCTCAGGGGCAAGTTTACTTCCACACCCCCCTCCCCCGAACTCCATTTGCAAACTGGTCCTTTTGGAAAACCATTCAAATATTAAAACAACTGGGACAAAATGGGCAGCTTGCATCCATTCTTCTATTGTAGTCACTTCAGTACCGCTAAGAAAAAAAAAAAAAGAAAGTCTGGCAGAGAATTTGCTCAACTCATCACAAGTTTTTCTCATCACTTCTGTAATTTTGAAAATGAAGTTGCCAAGATATTTAAAGGTTTATGAATTGTTTGAATTCTTACAAGTTTCACACATTCTCTTCATGTCATCAGAAAGACTTCACACATCCCTATTACTATGGATGACCAACTAATCGTGCACATTCGTAAGCTGTCAGTTTTTCTACATGTCTAAAATTTCTTAAATCTAATTTAATCAATCCAATCTCCGGCGGGGGCGGGGGCGGGGGCGGGAGGGAGTAGCATTTTATATTGAAGGGCAAACAAATTAAATAGCAAATCTGGAAAATGCGGCAGCCAGAGCATATTGTTCATTCAACCCATAGTGACTGAGTGTAAACAATGTGCATGCCTCTAGAGAAGAATACAAAAAATAAATAAATAAATAAATAACATATTATTCCTACTTTCGGGAACTTATAATTTAACTGAAGAGATAGCTTGTACAATGCTACATAGCATCATGACACTTAATTTTGTCTGCTGAGGACAGCCAGTTAGCAGAGGCACGTGTTTTTCTGGTCCTGCCCATCATAACACATAAGGTGCACTGAGACGGTTGTCCTGTTGCCAGCTTCCCAGCTAGCCCGATTGGTACGATACCTCCCAGCTTTGGAGATCATTCAGACTTACTTGCCTTGCATGTTTCAACAGCTCTGGCCATGAGGTGCTGCTGATAATGAGCAGATTCCAGCCCCTCCTTCTCCTCCTCATCAAGTAACCTTTATAGAACACCACAAGGAGCAGTAATGGAGGCTATCCAGACTCAAAGGGGCTGAAGGAGTAAATGAAAAGCCCCAGATCAGTCATCTAAAGGTGTTTCATGTCAGTGACTATGCTCAGGAAGTGGAAGCACAAGTAGGCGTCCGAGATATTTTGAAACCCTCTGGGGAAACAGCAAGGTGTTATGGCCTGATCTCAACCCTAAAAGAACCCTTGCTGCTTTCAAATTCTATGCTTCTACTCTATCTCAACATACCCCTAAAATCCTACCCACAAAAAACATTTTCACCCAGCCTAGAAACTGATTCCTGCCAGTTAGATCCTCTTATTATGTAATAGCATCTACTTCACCTAGAGAGAAAATTACAAAGACGTTGAAAAATGAATGAAGAAAGCAAAAATGACCTTAGGAAACTGGTAGAGAAGAGTGTTCATTACAGCGCATTTTTCAAACTGTGCTGAGATCCTTCAGTAGGGGGTAAAATCAATTTGGTGAAACCAAATACTTAAAAAAAAGTAAACTAAAATGGAATAGGGCAGGAGAGAAGAATCAAAGGATACCTCATAAGAGTAAGTATTATTTTATAAAACTTCTGTTTCAGTTGTGTGTATGTATGTGTATATGTGACAAATCATGGTGTCTTACTCTGGGTAATGGTGAAAAACAGTTGAAAACCACTGTATCATACCATTGTTTCAAGATCTTCATCAAGCTAAATTCCTCAGAAACCACTGGTATGACATTGGGACCTGCTCCACGGTCATATCCCAACTTTTAGGCATGGCAGTGACTCCAGGATGCCATTTCTTCCATGAGTGGAATAAGAGAACACACTTAGACAAAGAAACACCAAATCCCAGCTAATACTCCCAGCCAGATCATGCCGCAATACTCTGGACATTTGTTTTTTGCTTCCTTTGGAGGGAGGCATTTATGTGTATACTCACTGAAGAGGCTTTGTACTGAATCTTGGCTTTCTGATACTATTATAACAATATGGACTGAGCACTTAACCATGTGCTCTATATGCATTATCTCATTTAATTTTTCACATCAACCCTATAAGGACGGTACTACCATTGTCCTCATTTTCAGATGGCAAAATAAAGATTCAGAAAGTCAAGTAATTTACCCAAGGTCTACATGGTGGTGGAGCCAATACTGCAATCCATGTGTGTCTGAGACAACACTGTCATCATTCATGGTAGTGTTTACAGGCCATTCACTATTTGATTACTAGGCCAGTTGATCTTGTTTCTTTCCTTACTTGTTTCTTTCCTTACTAGGCCAATTGGTCATAAAAACAAACATTAACTGATGTCTTCTTTATCTTTTACTGCCATTTTAAAATTCGTTCACTAAATTTGCACTTTCAAGGCAACTGGAAATTTTCAATAAACAAAGAATCAACAGAGAATAGTAAGTCATTGATGGATAGACTTCACTAAAGTACTTCACAGTGATCACCCATCTGTAGGCTCTACTCTTCAGAATACAACCCATCTGACATGATTGGAAGAAATAATTTGGCCGGTGAGCCCAAACAAAAAGTTTTTAAGTTCTGTTATTTTATTACTCCTCTGCATTAATTGCTTAGATAGGTAAGTCTATAGCACATTTATTAAGAATAATCATTCCTCTAGACCTAAAGTCAGTAATTATGGCTCTCTCTTTTAAATTTCCCTCTATACCTTGAATCTTATGCTTTATTATTTATTCCTCCTAGTTTTCCCTCATTTTAAAAAGATGGCTTCACACTCTGATTTTGTTTTGTAGGTATTTAGAGATCTGGTTTACTTTAAAACAATGAAGCAGACAGAATCCCCTGAGGCCAACTCATTGAGAACTGGGAGGTCCTAGTGGCACAATTAAACTGGCAACAAATCAATAGAAACAGAAGAGAAGAGAAAAGAAAACAATAATTAAAACATTCTGTCAAAAAATAGAACGGTAATTAAAAGATGCAAACCATTGTTTTGTCCCACTAATTACATTTTAATTTTCAATAGATTGCTGAAGACCATGAAAAGACTTCGCCATTTACAATATTCTGGTGTTCCTCGCTAGGCTGATAACACTATGACTATGTCACAACTGAATGGAAGGTATTTTCACCAAAAGAGGATGAGGCAAAGAGTAAAATGTTGCCCTGCCTGTTATATAATGTGAATAAACCTTTTATATGGTCATGCTGGTATGGTCCACCATGAATCATGGTACATGTGCTTATATGTGCACATAAGATGACGTATGATGATGAGGATGAGAACTACTCTATTGAGTACCCTGTCACAGGCACTTTGCTAAGTACTTAACATGTATTACCTGATTTAATTCAATAACAATATTAATGCATAGGTAATTGTACTATTCCCCTATTTTATAGTTGAGGAAACTAAAACTTAGAAGTTACAAATAAATCCTGTCTATGATCACACAGCTAATAACTGGAAGAACTAGGATTTGAATCCACTCAGACTCCAGAGCCTGTTTTCTGAACCAGTATCATTCAACTAGAACTTTCCAAACTCATGACAAGGCCAGCCGAAAGAGCTACAAGTTTGCTGTTCTTCATTAATCATTGCTAGGCTCATGTAAGTGATTGTGAGTTTTCATTTCATGGGTGCTCTGATTTCCAAACTGTTAAAAATGCTAGGGAGAAAAGAAGTATGCTTTGTAACTCTTCCAAGGAGTTTTGCTGCAAAGGGAAGAAGAAATGAGCCCTAATTAGAAGGAAAAGTATGGCCAAGAGAAAGTTTAAAATTGCAAGACAGAACAGCATGCATGTTTGCTGATAGAATGATTCAATGGAAGGGGAATGATGCAAGAGAAAAAAATGAAGAATTTCTACAGTGATATCCTTTGGGTCAGAGGAAATGGGAACTAGAGCAAAAATGGGGGCATTGGATTTGAGGGGAACATGGTGAATTTGATGACAGTGACAGGCAAAGGACTGAGTATATGGTGTAGATGGTGAGTATATGAATAGATACGGTGAAGGGAGCCTGTAGAAATTCTTTCATGATTGAGAAATTTGAAAAATTGGAAGAATCAGAAAATCTCCATGAGTGATTAATATTTTTAAAAAATCAACTTCAAAATGCATTCTAAATGTATTTTCAGGTGAAATGACATGTCGTACTGCTTTAAAATATTCCCGAAAAAATTTAAAAGTGCATCTCAGAGTTAATGAAATATGGTAATAATAATACCAACTGACATTTATTGAGTGCTCACCATGAGTCACTGTATTAAATGCTTTACAACTGAGCATAATTCCTGGTTCTCTTGATTCCATTTCCATTTGTGCCTATTCTCTGAGGAGGTTAAGAGGGACTCATTTTGGTCTTTCCTATTCTATCATGTAAACACTTCACTCCTAGACCCACAAGGCTGAAACCCCTTGGCAGTCGGTTCACTGGAAACTCCCAGTGTGAAGTGAGATACTGAAGATTGTTTCCCTGTCTACAGAGGTGCTGCTGTCATGGGCTGACAACAAGGCTTGTACTGAAAACATTCAAGTCTTTCTAACTTGTTCATTTCTTTAACTTTCAATCCTTCTACTTTCTTGTTTCACTTTTCTTCTCTGAGGTTAAAGAGACACTGACATGGGGGCAGGGAACACAGAGGCACATTCTGGGGCAACTATATTGATGAATCTCTATCTATATACAGGCAGCATGATGATGTTATTGAAATATTAATTAGGGTTTTGGAGTTTTTTTCCTGGTATTTTCTTTTACATCCTCACCCCTGAGTCTTCTCATTTAGTCACCTCAGTTGGCTCACATCCACTGTTTAAAGAAGAGATGTGAGCACAAAATGAAGAGGAAAGGGGATTCCACTTCTTGGTTATTGAGTTGCAGAAGTAGAGATCTTCAGGGGGCAAAGGGTGGATCCTTAGCACAGAAACAGTTTGAGATGAAGCCTTGAGAGGAAGAACAAGTTTTCCAGTAGGCATGAAACTAGAAATGACTTGTGAAGGGAAGTGTGTAGCTAGTAAACCAGGAAAGGAGAGGGCTTACTGAAGGGGGATGAAGAAACAAATGTCAGGATAGCTGTGTATTGGCTGCCATAACAAATTACCACAAACTGGGTGGCTTAAACAACAGGAATGTATTGTCTCACACTTCTGGAGGCTAGAAGTCAGAAATCAGGATGTCAACAGGATTGGTTCCTTCTAAGTGCTGTGAGGGAGGATCTGTTTTAGGCCTTTCTCTTTGGCTTGTCAATGGCTGTCTTTTCTCTCCCTTTACATGGTCTTCCCTCTACATTGTCTCTATGTCCAAATTTCCCCTTTTTATAAGGTTACCAGTCATATTGGATTAGAGCCTACCCTAAAGACCTCACTTGAACTTGATTACTTTTGTAAGACACCATCTTTACCGATAGGGTAAAGACTTAAAGACCTGAGGTACGGAGGTTTAGGACTTCAATGAGAGGGGAGGGGTTGGTATGTGACACAATTCAATCCATAACAAGCTGGAATTTGAGACTTTTCATGAAAGGACCCTATGGATGTTTACTCACCACAATCACACCCAGCTTCCCCAAGAAGCTTTCCATCACTAGAGCCCTGGAGCTACCTGGAGCTGAGGCAGCCTACACACACCACTAGATTCCTTTCACCTACTCCCTAGCCACAGGATCTGTCACTCTTATCATCATCTGGTGACAATTTCTCTTTGTCCAGTGAGACAGTTGTGCACCAGAAAGAATCACATCCATTTGTGCTCTCACACTTGGGCTGCCTCATCCAACTTACCTACAGAGAGAATCCTCTTATATTGATCCACCACAGATGCAGCTTCAGGTCAACAGGGCCCTCATTATATAGCAGCACATGGCAGTGTGCTTGGAGAGTCCTTCTATCACTACCATGGTGGAACTACAGAGCACTAGCTAACAAGGCCATCAGAAGTGGGGCAGTGCTAAAATCTACTCCCGGAATATGAATATGCAAAAGATAGATATTTTTGTTACATACATCTTCACCTTTAAGGGTTTTCTCTTTATGGTTTTGTGCCTAGATTTAATAGTTAGGGGTTAAATAAAAAGTCTGAATGTCTTCCTTCTAATTCCTAACTTGACTCCATATTTTCAATGCACTTATTAAGTGAAATATGGTTTGAAAACAGTACCAAACACAAAGATGGAATTACCAAAAACACAGGTCTGCTTTCTAATTTTATAGAGAGAAATCTCATTAATCATCACACATCATATAAAATAATAAATGTCCTGTAATAACATGTAATAGCATATAATGACAAGTAATATTCGGTGTTATGGTTTTCTCCATGATTTCTAAGGTCATGGCTGAAAAATTCAAAAGGAAGTTTAAGTGTAATTTGCTTCCCCTCTTTCAATAATATTATTAGACACACTTTCAACACAAATTTTGTGAGTTCTGCAAATTAAACCAAATTTAGCCCCTAGTTCAAACCAAGTTAATACAAGTCTTAAAGGGCAGGAAGTGAGTAAAGAAAGTATCTGAAATCAGTTGAATTTAAGAATCACTTCATCACTGCAGTGATGATTCTGATGTATCAATTTCTACCTGGGAGGGAGCTTCAGTAGCCTTGTTAACTATTGTCAGAGGCATCAGTGCTACTGTAGCCAAAAAGACTTATAATATGCTTTGCATCCTTAAATGGCATAGTCAAATACTAGGGACATTATAATTATTGCCTTGTACTAAAGTAGCTGTGTCACCATAATTCAATAGAGATGAAAATACGAGAGAAGACTCAAAAAAATAAAATTTAAATTATTACGGAATTGTAGTGGTTTCCAAATTAAGATATATTTTTAAAAATTAGAAATCTTCAATTTTGCAGATAAAGCCAAAGAGTTGATATGATTAAAGTCCCTAAAATAATAAATGTGACCGTTCTGGAAAATGGAACTTATGTCCTCCCCCAATACTGACCACATCCAAAAGGAGTGTCATTCCCAGTTACTAATATTATGTTGATTATAAGACATACTCTGAAAATATCTCTTGGGTCCCTAAATATAGTCATTCTTTATTTTCATTTTTCCTTTGTACAATTAAAGATGGTGGTTGGGTATAGTCATCCGATCCTATGTTTCCTACACAGCCAGGCTGGTTTCATTTTCCTGAGACGTAGCTATCTACGTTCTCATTTGCCAGTTTTTCTCTAGCTATCCTAGAACTCTATAACCCTAGGATATTTCCTTTCGGGATGGAGAACTCCCCTTCAATCACATAGAAATTTTCTCAAACTTTCTTCCCTCCCTTTGTACCATTGCCTTGTATAAAGATTAAATTCCTCCTTATTCATTCCACCTTCCTTCTTCCTTTCTTGACAAACTTCTTGAAAGAATTATTTATATAGATCACACCACCAATTTCATTTTTTGACCTCATCCAGACCCTAATCCACTGCCAACTGCTTGATTTCTTTAATATTCCCTTGAAATGTTATACATCAAGGTCATTAGTGAGCTAATTACCAAATCTAATACCTATATTCAGATCAGCCCCCTTCTTCTTGAAAGTCTATATGTAAAGGCTTCCTAAGTAAGATTCCTGCCTGAATTTTCAGTTATATTTTTGACTGTTCCCTCATGTTCTATCCTGAATCCTCTTTTCTCCCAGTTCTCTATATTCTCATAAATACCCATCTACCTGCAGTTTACTTTCAAATTTTTATGTCCTACTCCTGCCTTTCTTCTAAGTTTAGAATTATATTTTTTAATTCTTTCACAGTATTTATTATACTGCATTGCAATTGTCTATTTACAGTCTGCAATGTTCAAGATATTCTAATTCCCTGAAATCAGAAACCATGTCTTTCTTTCCCTCCCCCCACTTCCGGTTTTTCTTCCTTCACCATCCAACTGGTCTTCAGAGTAAGTCAGCCTGTGCAGGTAAGTCTTATGAGAAAAGGGACATCTGACCAAACCCTGGAAGTAAGTAATAGAATGAGGTTTATGGATATCTGAGGAAAAGTATTCCAGGCAGAGGGAATAGCCAATGTGAAAGACCTAAGTAATGAATGTGCCTGGTGTGTTCATAGAACACCACAGAAACCATAGAGTAGGCAGGAGATAAAGTCAGAGAGCTAATGGGGGCAAAGTTCATATAGGGCTACACAAGGGCTTCAGATCTTTCTCTGAGTGAAAGTGGGAGCTACTGGGGGTTGTGAAGCATAGAAGTACCATAAACTGATGTGTGTGTTCGTGTGTGTGTGTTTAAATCATTCTGGTGCTACATCAAATATGCTCCACCAAGTTGCTACAACAAGACTGTAGGGAGACAAGAATGGCAGCAAGGAGATTAGTTTGCAGGCCTTTGCAATAAATAGTCTAGGCAAGAAATGATGGTGCTCTCACAGAGATGGTAGTAATGTTAATGACATTAAATGAACAGATTTTGGATTATGTTTTGAAGATAGAGTTAATTGGATTTTTCTGACAGATAACAAGAAAGGAGTCAGGGATGAGACAAAAGTGTTTGGCTAGAGAACTCTAAGGATGGAGTTTCCATTAATTGAGATGGTTTGAAGGAAAGGAATATAATAATCAGATTGTTGTAAGATGTGTCACTACAGAGGCTAGATAAGGGCTGTTTTGAAGGAGCAAGACTGGGGTCAGGTTGTGACAAATTATCAGGCTGTTGCAGTAGTCTAGGAAAGAATAATTAGAACCTGCCCCAGAGCAAGGAGAGCTGAGATCAGATGATAGGACAGATTCAAGAAATACTTGAGAGAAGACTATTTTTTATATTTATAGATAACCATAGTGAAAGAGAGTCATGTTGAAGGATATAAGCTTGAAATTTTAATTTCAAAAAAATAAAAACAAATGTCTAGCTCAATATAACTTGTAAATTCTGTCTGCATGAGAATTCAGTGACACATATCCTTTTTTGTAATAATAGTTAAATATTATGCTGGATTAGAACCATTTTGCTTGGTTAGTTTTTTTTTTTTTTCTTTTTAAGAATTTCCAACATATATTTGCTGAAAAATTATCCCCCAAGGAGGATGATAAAAGGAAAAATTGTAATTAAAGTGACAGCAATCATCATCAAATATTCATTGAGAATCCAAAGTATTTCAAAATAGTGAGTTATGAACTCCAGGGAGAATAATAAAATGCATTTTGCCTCTACTTTTTAAAGTAAACTGGGTGACAGGCATTAAGGAGGGCAAGTGATGTGATGAACACTGGGTGTTATATGCAACTGATGAATTACTGAACTCTACATCTGAAAATAATTGATGTACTGTATGGTGGCTGATTGAATTTAAATTAAAAAAAACTTTTCATTCAAATATAATATCCATAAAGATAAGTACATAAATCTTAAATATACATCTCAATGAATTTTTACAGTGTGAATATATCAATGTAACCAGGTAAAGAAACAGAACATGACCAGCTCCCAAAACTCCCTCTTGTTCCCTTCTGGTCGTTCTAATCACCCAGGTAGTCAGTCTCCTGAGCTTTGTCAGTTTTCAAGCTTTATGTTAATGAAATAATACAAATAGTACTCTTGGTATCTGCTGGGTATATACTGAGAGTAAAATTCCTAGGTTATAAGTTATGTGTCTATTCAACTTTGATCAATACTGCCAAACAATTTTCCAAAGTGTTTGTTACATTTCCTTTATTTTTTCTGTTTAAATGTTTAGAAAATACTCTGTTCTAGAACAGATTTTGACCTTTTCAGGAAATAATTTAAGCATACACCAAAAATTTTATTATTGCAAGCTGTGTATCAGGGTAAATTACAAAAGATCTGACTACGTAAGGAAACTATTTTAGAAATTTAGTTCACATAAGACATAGTAAGGGAAATCAAAAAGTTAAGGAAAAGATAAATAATGTGCAGTAATAATGATAATAGCTAAGTTTGTTTTGAGCAGCTAATGGCTCCCCACATGAAGGAGATAAGAAGTTCCTACAGAAGAGGGATACAGCTTCTTTCCCCCAAATGCCCCAGCCTGGGTGTCCTTGTGTCTCACTGAGCCAAAGTCTAGCCATTCTGAAGGCTGGAGTGGGGTCAATTACCAATTGGTTATGTTTTATATGCTATTTACTGCTGTATTCTCAGCTCTCAACACAATATCTGGCACAGAGTAGGTGCTGAGTATATATTTGCCAAATGAATACATAAATGAATTATTAATAGAAGTAACCAGTGGGAAAAACATCTGATTGGGAAAGATGAGCCTAAAGATTTATGCTACTGACCTAATCACACCGTAAAACTGTATTCTGTCTCTTTGTTCTTTAGTTAAATGTGTGACCTAGAATCAGCTAGGTCATCCTGCCCTTCAGGCTTCAAATGAGTTGGCTCAAACCACCATCACCTATGTCCTGGGAAAGCCAGTGTTTACACAAATCCCTCCTGGGAATCTTGGAGGAATTTCCATTTTTGTTCATCGCTGATGGTTTAATACTCTCAAACCCATTGGATTAGTTTATCGTGTGAATCATCTTGCCATATTCTGTATGCTCTCCTTATCCTATACTGTGTGGTCTTATACTGGAAACCAACCTGATTCCTTTTTATCTTCAAAGTACCACCAATGCAGTATGGTATGTGCAGCAAGTTTTAAATAAAACTTGGAATAGTAGAGGGAGCTTACACCCTTGAACCACAGATAACTTAAAATTGACTAGTGGACCGACTTGTTTTAAAATGTCTCAGACTTACTGACACCAGGAATCTCACTAGTTACTATTTCTCAGTAAATACTTTTCGCCAGGAGTTCCAATCTTCTGACAAATTGCTCAGTCTTCCTTTCCTTGGCCCATCTCCTCCCCTTCTCTTCTTTCAAATGCCTGTTAACTTTATATGCAAAAAGTTTTATTTTTCTGGATTGATGTATTCTAAAGCTCTCCACCTCCCACCTTCCATTCTTTCCACCCTAGCATCTATCTGTCATACAATAGCCAGAGCAATCTTCTTCAAGTGTAAATCCCCTGCTCCAAACCCCCCAATAACCTCCCTCTCACTTGAATGAAAACACAAACTCCTCGCCAGCACTACCAAATCTTACATGTTCTGGCCACCGTTGCATCTCACAGTTCATTGCCTTCTACTCTCCTTCTTCCTCACTATGCTCCACCTGCCCTGGTTTGCTTGTTATTCCTTAAGCACATTAAGTTCATTCTGCTCTAGGGCTGTTATCCTTGATGTTTCCTTCTGCTTAGATCTTTACAGTTCTGTCTCTTCCATCATCCAAGAATGAGTTGGCTCAAACCACTGCTCAGATATCACCTCCTCAAAGAGGCCTTCACTGAATTACCTATAAAAGTAGCAACCTCCTTTCCCCGTTTTCTCTATAGCTCTTACCACCATTTGCAACCATTTTTTAAATTAATTAATTTATTTGTATGCATGTATGTATATCTCTCCCGACCAGAACCAATGTGCCACGAGGATAGAGAATTTCCTGCCTTTTTTACTTGTGTATCTCAGGACCTAAAAATGTATACATAAACATTCCCTATGTATTTTCTGAATGAAGGAATGAATGAGGGAAAGAATACTTTGTCACTCTCTCCTTACTGAACTTATACTTTGGACTTCAGTTTCTATATCTGAAGACACCAATTAATATGATTAGCTAATAACAACAAAAGTACAAAGAACAAAGGTGGAGACACTATGCTTCCTGACTTTAGACTACATTATGAAGGTATAATAATCACAACAGTATGGTACTGGCACAAAAACAGACACATAGATCAATAGAACAGAACAGAGAGGCCAGAAATAAACTCGCACTTATATGGTCAATTACTTTATGCAAAGGAGGCAAGAATATACAATGATGAAGAGACAGTCTCTTCAATAAATAATGCTGGGAAAACTGGACAGCCACATGCAAAAGAATGAAATTGGACCACTGTCTTATACCAAACACAAAAATTAACTCAATATGGATTAAAGACTTGAACAGAAGACCTGCAACCAGAAAACTTCAAGAGGAAAACATAGGCAGTAAGCTCCTTGACACCAAAAGCAAAGAAAACAAAAGCAAAAATAAATATGTGGAACTACCTCAAACTAAAAGGCTTCTGCACATCAAAGGAAACCATCCACAAAATGAAAAGGCAACCTACTGAATGGGAGAAAATATTTGCAAATCATATACCAGATAAGCAGTATTTAAAATATATAAGGAACTCATATAACTCAATAGCAAAATAAACAAACAAAAAACTGATTAAAAAATGGGCAGAGGATCTGAAAAGACATTTTCCAAAGAAGACGTACAGGTGGTCAACAGCAGGTACATGAAAAGGTGCTCGACATCACTAATCATCAGGGAAATGCAAATCAAAACCACAATGAGACATCATCTCATACATTAGAATAGCTATTATCAAAAAGGTAAGAGGGGTGCCTGGGTGGCTTGGTCGGTTAAGAGTCTGCCTTTGGCTCAGGTCATGATCTCAAGGTCCTGGGATCGAACCCCACATCAGGCTCCCTGCTCTGTGGGAGTCTGCTTCTTCCTCTCCCTCTGCCCCTCCCTAGCCCTGCTCCCCCTTGTGCGCACGCGTGCGCTCTCTCTCTCTCTCTCTGCGCTCTCTGTCACAAATAAAAAAATAAAATCTTTTTTTTTTTTTTTAAAGGTAAGAGATAACAAGTGTTAGTGATGATGTAGAGAAAAGGAAACCCATGTGCACTGTTGGTGGGAATGTAAATTGGTGCAGCTACTATGGAAAACACTATGGCATTTCCTCAAAAAATTAAAAATAGAACTACCATATGATCCAGCAATTCCACTTGTGGGTATTTATCCAAAGGAAATGAAATCACTAACTTATATGGAAGCAACTTAAGTGTCCTTCGATAGATGGATTAAAAAGTGTGTGCTATTATATATATTTACAATGAAATGTTATCAGCCATTAAGAAAAGAAGAAAATCTGTCCTTTCTGACAAGTGCATGAACATTGAGGGCATTATGGTAAGGCAGACAAAGACAAATATCATGTAATCTCATTTATATGTGGAATCTAAAAACAAAACAAAACAAACAAAAAACTGAGTTCATAGATACAGAAAACATATTGGTGCTTGGGGTGAGGTAGGGGTTCAAGGTGGGTGAAATGGGTGAAGGTACTGAAAAGGTACAAACTTTCAGTTATAAAATAAGTAAGTCATGGGGATATAATGTACAACATGGTGACTGCAGTTAATAATACTGTATTGTATATTTGGAGGTGGCTAAGAGAGCAGATCTTTAAAGTTCTTATCAAAAGAAAAACAAATTTGTCGGGGCACCTGGGTGGCTCAGTTGGTTAAGCAACTGCCTTCGGCTCAGGTCATGATCCCAGGGTCCTGGGATCAAGCCCTGCATCGGGATCCCTGCTCAGCAGGAAGCCTGCTTCTCCCTCTCCCACTCTCCCTGCTTGTGTTCCCTTTCTCATTGTCTCTCTCTCTGTCAAATAAATAAATAAAATCTTAAAAAAAAAAAAAAGAGAAAAACAAATTTGTAACTATGCAGGATGTTGGATGTTAACCAGATTTATTGTGGTTATTATTTTGCAATGTATATAAATATTAAATCATTATGTTATACACCTTAAGCTTCTACAATGTTATATGTCAATTACATCTCAATTTAAAAGAAAAAGACCTTAGAGAATTTTACTAGAGGAGCTGTTCTACAAAAATGAAGAAAGTTTTTCAGGCCAAAGGAAATTATGTCAGATGATAATTTGGATCTACACAGATGAATGAAGAGCTCTGCAAATGAAAATACATGAACAGAAAATACTTTCTTAGTTTTAAACTTCTTCAACAGATAACTGATGAACTAAAGCAAAATAATAACAATGAATTTTCAAGTTTATAGGACAGTTGACCCTTGAACAACACAGGTTTGAAGTGTGCAGGTCCACTTCTATAGAGATTTTTTTTGATAAATACAGTAGAGTCCTGTAAATGTATTTTCTCTTCCTTATGATTTTCTTAATAACTTTTTCTTTTCTCTAGCTTATTTTATTGTAAAAATACAATATATAACACACTCAGCATACAATCTACGTGTTAATTGATTATTTACATTATCAATAAGGCTTCCGGTTAACAGCAGGCTTCAGTAGTTACGTTTGGGGGGAGTAAAAATTATACATGAATTTTGGACTATGCAGAGGGTCAGTGCCCCTAATCCTTGCACTGTTAAAGGGTCAGCTATATATGAAAATTGAAATGTATGAGAACAATAACATAGAGGTAGGTAAATGGAAGCATTCTGTTATGAGCTTTATACTATATGGGCATTGAAGCTAGACAGTAATAATTTTAAAATGTATGTTATAAACTCTGGAGTAACCACTAAGATAGTAAAACGAAGAGGTATAGCTAACAAGCCAGTAGTGGAGGTAAAATGGAATTTAAATAAAAATGGAATTAACCTAAAAGAAGTCAGTCAAAAAAAAAAAAGAACAAAAAGCAGATGGGAAAATAGAAAATAAATAGTGATATGTTGAATTTAAATCCAGTAATATTGCTAATTACATTAAATATCACGATCTAGACAAACTTAAAAGGCAGTGATTGCAGGTAAGATAAAAAAGCAAGACTCAATTATATGCCATCTACAAGGCACAAAAATATTAAGAAATAGATAATATTAAAGTTAATGGATGGGAAAAGATACACTATAAAAACACTAATCAAACCAAAACTGGACTTTCCGTGCTACCCAGAGAGAGGTCCATACAACATTGTTCTTCATCCCTGTCGTAACTCAAAGAGAAACTTCCACAATGTCCGGAGCCCTTGATGTCCTAGAAATGAGGGAGGAGGATGTCCTCAAATTCTTTGCAGCAGGAACCTACTTATGTGGTACCAACCTTGACTGCCAAGTGATGGTATCTACATCATAAATCTGAAGAGAACCCGGGAGAACCTTCCGCTGACAGTTTGTGCCAGTATTGCCACTGAAAACCCAGCTGATGTCAGCGTCATATCCTCCAGGAATACTGGCCAGCGAGGTGTGCTGAAGTTTGCGGCTCCTGGAGCCACTCCTATTGCTGGTTGCTTCACTCCTGGAACCTTCACTAACCCAGATCCAGGCAGCCTTCTGGGAGCCAAGACTTCTGGTGATTACTGGTCCCAGGGTGGACCACCAGCCTCTCACAGAGGCATCTTATGTTAAACTGCCTACCGTTGCTCTGGGTGACACAGACTCTCCTGTGCACTATGTGGACATCGTTATCCCTTGCAACAACAAGGGAGCTCATTCAGTAGGTCTGATGTGGTGGATGCTGGCCCAGGAAGTTCTGTGCATGTGTGGCCCCATTTCCCATGAACACCCATGGGAGGTCATGGCTGATCTCTACTTCTACAGAGATCCTGAAGAGATTACAAAGTAAGAGCAGGCCAATGCTGAAAGGCTATGACCAAGGAGGAGTTTCAAGACGAATGGACAGCTCCAGCTCCTGAGTTCACTGCTACTCCACCTGAAGTCGCAGACTGGTCTGAAGGCACGCAGGTGCCCTCGGTGCCTATTCAGCAGTTCCCTACTGAAGACTGGAGCACTCAGCCTGCCACTAAAGACTGGCCTGCAGCTCCCACTGCTCAGGCCACTGAATGCTTAGGAACAACCACGGAGTGGTCTTAAGTTGCTCTTTCACAAAGGCAAACAAAATGGAAAGAAGACAGGACGCCTGGGTGGCTCAGTCGGTTAAGCGACTGCCTTCGGCTCAGGTTATGATCCTGGAGTCCCGGGATCGAGTCCTGCATCGGGCTCCCTGCTCGGCAGGGAGTCTGCTTCTCCCTCTGACCCTCTTCCCTCTCGTGCTCTCTGTCTCTCATTCTCTCTCTCTCAAATAAATAAATAAATAAATAAATAAATCTTAAAAAAAAAAAAATGGAAAGAAGGTTTACAGAAAATAAACAGTTTCAAAAAAGAAAGAAAGAAAGAAATCTAGCTAGCTAGCTAGAGCGGCCATATTAATATACTAAAAAGTAGATTTTAGAGCAAGGAATAGTACCAGGGATGAAGAAGGTAATTTCACAATGAGGGGTAAATCTATCTAGAGGACTTAATAATACTAAATGTATATGCACTTAATAAGACAGCTTCAAGATACTAAATACTGAAACAATATAATACATATGAAACAAAACTGATATAACTGAGGGGAGAAATTTTAAAAATCCACAATTATAGTTGGAGAGTTCAACAGCTCTCTTTCAGTAGTTGAGAGAACAAGTATACAGAAAACAATAAAAATATAAAAGATGTGAATAACTACCAAAATTTTGACCTAATTAACATTTATAAAACACTCTACCTAACAAGAGTAGGATACATATTCTTTTCAAGTGCACATGGAATATTTACCAAGAAAGGACATATTCTGAATCAGAAAATAAGTCTCATAACTTTAAATCAATTAAAATCATGAAAAGTTTGTTCTTTGACCACAATGATACTATATTTGAAAGCAATAATAGATAGCTCTATGGAAAATCTACAAATATTTGGAAGTCAATCAGTATACTTCAAACAAACCACGGGTCAAAGAAGAACTCATGAATGAAATAGGAAAATATCTTGAGGTTAAATAAGAACAAAAACCACAACATATCAAAAGTTGTGGGATGCAACTAACAGTGCTTAAAAGTTATCTAAAGCATTAGCTACTTATATTAGAAAAGAACAAAGATTGCAAACAGATGATCTAAGTGTCTACATTAAGAAACTAGAAAAACAAGAGTAAATAAGGCACCAAGTAAACAAATGAAAAAAAAAAAAAAGGACCAGAGCAAATATCAGTGATACAAAAAAACAATAAAACAATAGAGAAAATCAATAAAAACAAAACATGATTCTTTGAAATTATTAATAAAATTGATAAAACTCTTGCCTAGGTGTTGGTAAACTATGGCCAATGGACCAAGTCTAGTCTGTAACCTGATTTTGTATAGTCTGCAAGCTACAAATACTTTTTACATTTTTAAAAGATATTCAAGAAGAGGTGGAGGGTGGCAATGAGAAGGAAGAACCCTAAAACAGTTATTATCTGACATCTTAGAGAAAAACGTTTTCCAGTCTCTGATCTAGCTAGACAGACATATTACTACAGATCCTACTGACATTAAATAGATAATTGGGAATATTATGAACATCTTCTTCCAATAAATTCACAATTTAGAATTAGTATTATTTCTTCCTTAAATGTTAAGTAGAATTAATTCTTGAAGCTGGACATAAAGTTCTCTTCATGGGGAGATCTTCTTTTAACTACAAATTCAATGTCTTTAATAGATACTCTGATTTTAAATTTATTTGAAAATTTTTTGAAAGACATGAACTATTAAAGCTCACTCAAAAAAATGGGAAAAAAGAAATAAATCATCTGAACATCTATCATGATCATGCTGTGAGCTGAAATCAAAAGTTGGACGTTCTTTATGGGCAGGGTCATGGGACCAAGCCCCAAGTCGGGCTCCGCACTCAGTGGGGAGTCTGCTTGAGATTTGCTCTCTCCCTCTCCTTCTGCCCCTTCCCTGACTCTAAATAAATAAATAAATAAAATATTTTTTAAATATTTTTTTAAATGTATCTCAAATCAGTAAGTAAGTACTAACTAATACTATAAAACTCCTGGGAGAAAAATCATTGTCATCTTGAGTTAGTAAAAAATGTCTTAAGTATAACACCAAAAGCATGAGCCATAGGAGAATTTAAAAGCCTAAGTTCTAAATTGAGACTTCTAAATTTAAGAAATCAGACACAAAGATTATTTACTGTATGATTCCATTTATATAACATCCTAGAAAAGGCAAAATTATAGCGACAAAAGCAGATCAGTGGTTTGCAGGAGCTGGGGTGGGGGAAGAGTAATGAATGCAAAAAGGAATATTTTTGAGGTGATAATGTTCTATAACCTGATTGTAATGGTGAATACGCAATTGTACACATTTGTCGAAAATTGGAGGTACAGGGACACCTATGTGGCTCAGTCATTTAAATGTCTGACTCTTGGTTTTGGCTCAGGTCATGATCTCAGGGTCTTGAGATTGAGTCCCGCCTTGGGCTCTGCGCTGAGCATGGAGTCTGATTGAGATTCTCTCTCTCCCTTTCCCTCTGCCCCTCCCCACCCCACGCTCACCTGCTCTCTCTCTCTCTCTCATAAATAAATAAATCCTAAAAAGGGGTGGGTACAGGCTTCCAGTTATGGAATGAATAAGTCATGGGGATTTCATAGCATAAGAAATATAGTCAATGGTATTATAGTATCATTCTATGATACTATGATTACATTACCCACATATGATTACTTGTGGTGAGCATAGCATAATGTACAGAGTTGTTGAATCACTATGTTGTATACATGAAACTTATGTAATCATTGTGTGTCAACTATACATCAGTTAAAGAAATGTAAAAAAAAGTATTGAAGTGTATACGTAAAATAGATTAGTTTTCTTGCATCTAAAATTCAAACAACAAATCTTTTTTTTTTAAAAAAAGACAATTCTAAATAAGATACTTTAATAAAATAAGAATATGGAAAAGTACATTAGTATTTCTTGGACACCTCCAAAATTTTGTAAAACTTGGAAACTATAGTTTGACCTAAGGTTCTAACTTTTGAGTTCCAAATAAAGCCACTTGTTCTGTTTGCTTTGTTAGAATGAAATATGGAGTTAACATACTATGGGAGAACAGAAAACAGTTAATAAGCCATTCACATAATGAATGTCTACTTCACAGAAAAGAAAATAAGCTCAGACCATAAAAAAGAAGGAAATCCTGCCATTTGCAATAAATGGATGGATCTTGAGGACATTATGCTAAGTGAGATAAGTCAGACAAAGACAAAACCATATGATCTCACTTATGTGTGGAATCTAAAGAAACCAAACTCATAGAAACAGATCAGATTAGCGGTTGCCAGAGGTGAGAGGTAGGACTGGGGAAGGTTATGAAAGAATCAGTTACAAAATAAATAAGGCCTGCAGATGTAATGTACAAGCATGGTGACTCAAGTTAACAACACTGTATCATATTTTTGGAAGTTGCTAAGGGAGCAGATCTTAAAATCTTAAAAGTTCTCATCACAGAAAAACAATGTTGTAACCATGTGAAGTGACGGATGGTAATTAAACTTACTGTGGTGATCATTTTGCAATATATAGAAATATCAAATAATTATGTTGTACATCTAGAACTTATACAATTTTATATATGTTGAATATATCTCAATAAAACTGGAAGGAAAAAAAAGTCTCAGAGAGATTAAGCAACTTTCATGGGAAAGTCAAACTGTAGGTAGCAAAGGTGATAATCTGACCCAGCCTAAGTTTTCTAGAACAGAGCTGGTGCTCTTCCCTCTTCATTATGCTGCCTTCACATGACCAAGTCATCTAAAAAGAAGATGAGGCAATAATAACTTTCAAAACTGAATTTTAATTTAGGGCATAGGTGGGGGAAAATAAATATTTTAAGTGCAGAAGCAACATAAGGACATGAAAATCATACAAAATTGGAATAAGACCTCTCGTCAGTAATTTACCCACAAACAGCCTTTGGAGAGGTAAACCTCTCGGGGAGTCAGTTCCTTTCCTGAAAAATTGAAGTAATAATGTATTTCTTGCAAGATTATTACGATGTTGGGAGGTATACTATGTATAGCTTAGTGTATCACCTTAACAAGTAGTTAAGTCTACTGTATATTTTTGCACACTTAGTGAAGTGGAGGTGTTCTCTGTTAAAATAGACTTAGGGAATGTGGGTTAAATAGGTTTCTTCACATCAAGATTTCTTTGTGAGCGAGAGAGCACAAGCAAGAGAGTGAGAGAGAGAGCACAAGCAAGAGAGTGAGCGAGAGAGCACAAGCAAGAGACTGAGCGAGAGAGCACAAGCAGAGGAGCAACAGAGGGGGAGGGAGAAGCAGGCTGAGCAAGGAGCCTGATGCGGGGCTCCATCCCAGGACCCTGGGATCATTACCTGAGCCGAAGGCAGACGCTTAACCGACTGAGACACTGAGGCACCCCGACACATGAGGATTTCTTAGAGCCTTCAGTATAGAATATTCATTTTTAATCTCCAGGAAGGGAAATTTGCATAAATTATTTCTCCTATTTTTTTTACCATGAAATCATTTTTCCAGGCTACACAAATTGTAACTCTGCCTTTTAAAAAGGCACATGCCTTTCCCAATTTCTTTGTCCGATGTTTTCTAGCCTGTTCCTCTTGAGTGTTCAAACAATTAAAGGTTATAGTTAAAGGCATGAGCTTTATAGTCCAATCCAGGAGTTCAAATTTCTGCCGCATCACTTCCTAACCATGTGACCTGGGCTCAGTCTAACTCTCTGTTTCCGCATCTGTAAAATGAAGATAATAGCCTCATGTAAAGTGTTATTGTAGAGATTAAATGAGTTCGCAAATGTTGAGCATTTGGCACAATGCCTAGCACATCATAAGCACTCAATAATTGTTAGTTATCACCCAGCTTTGGTGTTTTGAATTAGGAAGAAGGGTGCAGTTGAAAGTAGCCACAAAGAGAAATTGAACTGATTAGTGCTGCTCGAATAAGCAACAACTCTTCCCCTGAATACGTGGGTACCTGCCTGCTGACCACACCCCACTTGTTGCATGCTCAGGGTATGCCTGGGCAGGAGACCCAGCACATTCACAACTACCTTAGGCATGAAGAAAAAATTTCATGCCTGTGGGGGTACCCAGTTACCTCCTAGCCAGGATGTGACCTCCATGGTCTCCATGATGACATGATATTATTGGATAGACTTTGCTTTCTAGCTAACTGGAAGGAGTTCAGAGGAGGGCAACCAAGTTAATAAAAGGTTTGGAAATGAAACCCTATGAGAACAGATGAAAAACCTGGGCATGTTCAGTCCGGAGAACAGGCAAAGCAGCAGCCTAGGTGCACCATGTCATGGAGAAGACAGATTCATTATTCTCGGTTATGAATGAGGTTACCGCAGATGACGGGGTTTAGATTTGCCCAGAAACATTTTGGAAAAAATGAATACACTTCACAATGAAGTGTAAGACAATATAGGAGATTCCTAGGATGACTATTAACTTATTTTCAAGAGGAATGTTTAGGACCACCATAATTGCCCAATTGGTCTCTTGGAATAAATTAAAGATAAACCAACCACACAAGAATGGAATTAAATTAATACACCATACTGCTTTCTTTTTCATCCTTTTCATAATCTCTGTTATCACGGCCATTCCTTAAAGCAGTTGTGATCCCACGATCCTGAGATCATGACCTGAGCTGAAACCAAGAGTCGGAAGCTCAACCGATTGAGCCACCCAGGTGCCCCCAAACCAATTGTTTTAAAAAGAGTGGTATGAAGTGATGTCTCTTTCTATATTGTCCTGTAAAACCAAACTGTAACTCTCTTGTGGGTAGGAGCCATGTCCCACTTCTGCTTCTTCGTAGCCATTTCAAACAATGGGCCTTTAATTATGTGAATAAAAGCAAATAAAATGAAGATAGGATTATGACTTTGGCTTTACTAGTTTTAGATCTAGGTTAAATCTCTCACTTTTGTGGCCTATAGTCTTTTGGGTTTTTTTAAGATTTTATTTAGAGAGAGAGAGAGCACAAGCAGAGCAAGTGGGGGGAGGGGCAGCGGGAGAGGGAGAAAGGATCTAAAGCAGTTTGTGCGGAGCGCAGAGCCTAACTTGGGACCCAATACCACAACCCGAGACCATGACCTGAGCTGAAATCAAGAGTCAAATGCCCAACCGACTGAGCCACCCAGGCACCCCCCGTGGCCTATAATCTTAAAGATTCAGATTCTATGCAACCAAATCAGAGTTTTGAAAAGTTAAAAAAAAAAAAAAAAAGCATTATGTATATAGAGCCAAGAAATAGTACAGTGTTACTGAACCTCAGCATTGGGAAGGCTGGAAAAAGGAAAAAGCTGTCCAGACTAGCTTAATCGTTAGATCATAGATTTTGGGATTAACAAATCTTGGTTCAAATCCCAGCTCAGCTACTTAGTAGCTGTATGTCCTTTTGCAATGACCTTCTAAATTTCAGTTCCTTCATCAGTAAATACAAGGCCTATCAACACTGTAGAGAAGATTAAATGACATTACGTGTGTAGAGCCCTTGGCTTGGTCCTTCCCACCAGGAAGCCTCAGCAAATATTAGTCATTATTTCAATACTTTGATACATATCTTTTTACTCCTACTACAATTGTGTGCCTGGGGGCTGGGGTTGGCTTGGGCTTGATTTTAACATTACTGAATAGTATTAGAGGTTCTAGGCTAAAATTCTTGTACATGATATCATAATTTCTGAAAAGAAAGCTAATCTAGTTTATATCTTGTTATTTTACACCAAGATATACTTACTGCTGTCACTGAAAATTATGTCTAATAATTTTTAACATCTTATATTTGAGCAATTTTATTGCAATATAATTCAATACACTTTTCTTCATTATCTCTCTTGGGCCAAGCACTGCAATAGGAACTGGAAATAAATCTTTAAGTTGCTGGGAGCCCAGAAGTAACAATAAGCTGCAAACAACAGAAAAAAATTGTCAAAAAATTAGAAGAAAAGTTACTCTATAACTCAGTTATGCAGAGATTAATAAGATGAAAGAAAAAAGATATGAAAAGTAGTCCAGAAAAAGTTTTATATAATATGTTATAATATACACCAAATACATAGGTTGAATTCCAGAAGAAAATATAGCAAATAGACAAAAAGCTAACATAAAAATCTATAGAACTTTGACCTGAACCACAGGTAGATTTAGAATTTAGATTTTTAGATTTTAAAAGTTTATAAAGTATATGGCAAAATTAATGAAATGACTTAACTGGGTCAACATTTTGAGTTTCAAAGGAAAAGAAAAATCCCACAAGCCTCATGTAGATAAATAAACAAAACCAGTTTCTTAGGAAAGGAAAACGTTCCAGTTATCATTGTCTTCATCCCTATGACAGTAAATGCCCAAATTCTGGGCTCATTCCTACTGTTTCTAAGGTATGAAATCAATAGCAAGATTATTCTTGGGGATATAAGGATAAAGAAAGGCAAGAAATCATTTATCCTTTCTGATATTTTTAATTGAAAATACAAACCAGCTGGCCTAGAGATTAATAAAAAAAACGAAGTCAAAAAATATTTAGTAAACTTAATGTAAATGTCAAGAGTAAGAGCATAAATAAATGATTATTAGAGTATAATAAAAATAAGGGAAGTAAGTCAACTGAGTAGGGAGAAAGAGGAAATCAAAGAATGCTAAATTTTTATTTTATACAGGGACATTAATAGTGTTACATAAACAGTTTTTAAAAGATATCAAATATTGTGGCACCTGGGTGGCTCAGTCAGTTAAGCATCTGCCTTTGGCTCAGTTCATGATCTCAGGGTCCTGGGATGGAGCCTTACTGTGTCATTGGGCTCCCTGCTCGGCGGGGAGTCTGCTTCTTTCTCTCTGCTCCTCCCCCGTGCTTGTGCATGCACTCTCTCTCTCGCCTCTCAATAAATAAATAAAATCTTAAAAATAAATAAATAAAATATATAAAATATTAATACATGATGAGCTGGCATTCAAACCAAAGGAAAAATGGATTACTCAACTTCTGGTTAAGACTACCAGCTAACCAGGGCGCCTGGGTGGCTCAGTCGTTAAGCGTCTGCCTTCCGCTCGGGTCGTGATCCCAGGGTCCTGGGATCAAGCCCCGCATCGGGCTCCCTGCTCGGCGGGAAGCCTGCTTCTCCCTCTCCCGCTCCCCCTGCTTGTGTTCCCTCTCTCGCTGTGTCTCTGTCAAATAAATAAATAAGATCTTAAAAAAAAAAAAAAAAGACTACCAGCTAACCAAAGAGAGAAAATATAAAGTTAAATTACTATAACATACAGACACCAAAATGAGTCCCAGATGGCCTAAAGATTGAAATGCAAAAATTAAAATTATAATTATACTGGTATAAACTATAAGTGGCTATATGGTCTTAGGAGAGAAAAACTTTTCAAATGACATCAAAGACAAAAATATAAATGAAAAGGCTGATAAGTATGACTATAAATTTTTTTTCTGTACTTAAACTCCATGTAAAAAACTGAAAGACAATAAACCAGGGGAAATTATTTGCAGAGTAAATGCCAGAGGTTAGTAGACTTAATATATAGAAATCTTATAAATCAGTAAGAAAATAACAAATATCACAATTAAAACACACACACACACACACACACACAAAGGGCATACTTGAGCAATTGACAAAAAGAAGAAATACAAATGCTTAGTCAATTTAGAAAAAAATTTCCAATCTGATAATATTTAAAAGCAAGGTAAATAAAAGTATGTTGACATGTTCAAAGTGAAAACAATAAATGAGGAAATTTTAATGGTGTTTATTTAAAAAACTCAGGACACAAAACAGACACTCAGGTGCTGTTTATGTGCTGAATATTTTCCCTCAACACCTTTTATTTCTCAAAGTCTTTTCTGAAAATAAGAGTCAACTTGACACTGTGGAGGACATTAAGATCAGAATATTGCTTCATTATTTCATTCTACTATTAATAGTTGCTTCTGTTCTTTGCTTGGTTTTCCCTAACATGCAAAACCATAATCACTTTAGATACTTTAAAATATGATTCACTGTAACTCCATTGAAATTAAAACTATACACCCTTAAAAGTCAATATAATCAGAAAACTAGTTTGTAGGTGTAAGTTACACCTTTGCAAATTAGTACCCTGACTTGACCAGTTTAGGGCAAACCAAATTGTGCTATATATTTGTGTCTTTTCCTTTTAAAAGTTTTCATTTGGTAAAGACAACTCAAAATGTTTTGCATATATTTTAGGTCCCTTTTCAGGAAGAAGATAAAAAAAATGCCCATTCCAGAGTCCACCCTGCCCCTGCAAGCCCCCATGCCATGGTTGCAAAATTTGAAGAAATTTACCATCTCTAGTTTGGATTAATCTCCAGCCAGATTAATTAATTCCTCCCTTGAAGGATCCCAGGAACACCAGCCTAGTCTTGGCTCCTGGCCAATTGGAGGATAGTGGGAAGGCAGGGTCAGAACCAAGATTAACCTAGTGAAACAGACATACTCTGATGTAAGCTCAGAAAAGTAGGCTCAGGTGTCCCTCTGATCACTTGAAAGTGACTAGGCTTCTCTAAGAATCCTATAAACCCAAGGCATCTGAATCAAGTGTATGCAAGACCCACTTATTTGTAGATTTAATACTCAAAGAATTGGATGAGATCACATTGCCTTTAGAAAGTGAAAGGAAGAGCTGAAGATCGCTGAATACATTAGCTTTAGAATCTGCTGAGATGAAAGGAAAAAGAACAGGCTCAGTGCACAGTAGGTAAAAGTTCATTATAACAAACCTGTGAATCTGACAAATAATTTCATGAGAGGATAATTTTATGAGAATGGATATATTGCTGGAAATAATGTTCAGTCTTATGGACCTGGAGAGAAAAGGAAACCACTGTCAGGAATAAATTACAAATTAGGAAAACAAAGAGTTGAAGGGTAAGAGAGATTTCACCCTTAGACAGCTCTCCCATTTTATTTTTCCTAATGCCAGCCCCAGATCTTTCCTTTTTTGGGGGGTTGAGGGGTGCACTGTTTTGTTTTGGTGGATTGTTTGGGATTTATTATTGCTGTTGTTATTGTTGTTATTATTATTATCATTCTTTTCTTGTGAGGATGGTTAGAGGTTAGAATGCTTGATGTGGGAAAAGGGAAAGAAAGTTGAAAAGTACTTACTACTTAATGGCAGGACATAAGGTCTATTAAGCTGTATGTTGCAATAAGTTTTTGAGGCTTTCTCCTCAGTGCCAACTGTCAACAATTAGTTAACTTTATTATACAGACTGGCAGGCGCATGGAGGGAGACTAATAAAAATATTTGTAGAGTTTATTATGGAGAAAATGCTTCAGTTACTTTCCAAAAAGCACTGCTATCATAGACCAATGTCTGTCAGGTCATATAAACAGATTTACTATAAAGAATGTTTTCTTTTAAAGGGATCTATTGTCATGGAACTTTATCTGAAAAACCATAGATTTATCAGTGAAGAATATGAGAATGTGAAGCTTGTGACTTGTTATCCGAAGAAATCATTTAAAAGATGTTTTTAAATGTATCTAAATAACAAGGTTAGCCTCAACAGAATAAAGGAAAATGTACAACTCAACAATTTATAAGCATTTTTGTTTTTAATTACTTGAAACTATCTAAAGCTTAGAAGACACAATTTTAAGATGTTGGCCAATTTTATTAAATGTTTATTCAGGCTTATAAAACATCTTTTACATAAAACACACACACATACATACACAGAGTCTAATGGCTGCTCTTGGAAATGGAAGAATGTAAAAAATAATTCCTATAAGTCATTTACCAAATAATAGGGTCAATGATCAATTTTCTGATTTCTTTTCAGTTGGCTCTACTTTTTGTTTTTGTTTTGTTTTGTTTTTTCCAATAGCGCTGCTACCTGCCTAGGAATCCAATGCAGCCATTTCAATGATGGAAAAGGACTAACAGTGACAAATCAGTCAATCCCAGAAGAATTTTCTCATTGTCCGAGGTTTATTCCTTTTCTCTAAGATAATAAGCCCAATGTAGTGGACCCCATCTATCCATTGGCCTTACGCAGATGGTTATAATGCTTTTGACACCATAATTATTATTAATTTAAATGTTTTGATCTTTGAGGTACTAAGGCAATAAGGCAATGGCAACTGAACATAAAGCACTGCTGCTTTTATTAAAGGAATCAAAGATAACAGTGTACTTTAATAGATACACTATTCCATCCATAGAAAGAAAGAATTTCTATTTTCGGAGGGATTTTTGAGGCACTTTTCTTGTGGGTTAGCCACTAGAGGGCATCATGATGCTATACACTTAAAAAATACTTCGAATATTGATCACTTGAATTGATTACTCTCAAAACACTGTTCTTCATGCTCACAACTCTCATTTAAATGGATAAAAGTGAATTGGTAAAAAAATAAACTCATCCATCTTCCATTAAAACTTAAGAACATCTGACACAACTGGAGAGAGAGACTAAAACTCTGTATTACAAATCCACTGGATTACAACTGAAAGAATTCATCTCAGAGAAGAGTGGATATGGCCAACAGAAAATGGAACAGTTCAACATGATTCTTGAAAGTAAGTAAAAGTCTTAAAAATTCATTCCCTGTTCCACCATGTTTTCATCATAAGCATTATAAGCCAAGAACCAACATTCAAATAATTTCTACTTCAAAGACAGTCATGCTCAATGTTCAACATGTATTTCTCAAACAAGGTGATTGCTACTTCTTCATATAAGACTTCTGGATATCAGACAATGGTTCATCTTTAACCTTCCAGTTTGAGAGAAATGGTTGGAAGTTTTTAAAACTTGGGCTTGAATTCAGTTAATATCTGGCTTCCTTGATTTCTTTCACATAAGTTTCATGAAAACATTTGGCCAAAGATGGTCAAGCTACATTGCCCTTTGTGATGCATGAATGGCCTTAACTTTAACATGGACTATAACAAATTATTTTACCTAATATGTAATTATTTCTCAAGAAACATGTACTACACAGTGAATATCATCCTCAATGGGGAAAACTGACAACTTTTCCCCTGAGGTCAGCAACATGAACAGAATGTACACTCTCATCACTGTTGTTCAACATAGTAGTGGAAGTCCTAGCCTAAGCAATCAGACAATAAAAAAGAAATAAAAGGCATCCAAATCGACAAAGAAGAAGCCAAACTTTCACTCTTCGCAGATGACATGATACTCTTGTAGAAAGCTCAAAAGACTCCACCCAAAAATTGCTAGAACTGATACAGGAATTCAGCAACACTGCAGGATATAAAATCAATGCACAGAGTCAGTTGCATTTCTATACACTAACAATGAGGCAGAAGAAAGAGAAATCAAGGAATCAATCCCATTTACAATTGCATCAAAAACTATAAGATACCTAGGAATAAACCTAATCAAACTATAAGATACCTAGGAATAAACCTAATCGAAAGGATCTGTACTCTGAAAACTATAGAACACTCATGAAAGAAATTGATGAAGACACAAAGAAATGGAAAAACATTCCATGCTCATGGATTGAAAGAACAAATATTATTATAAGGTCTATGCTCCCAAAGCAATCTACGCATTCAGTGCAATCCCTATCAAAATAGTTGGAAGAAACAATTCTAAAATTTCTATGGAACCAGAAAAGACCCGAACAGCCAAGGGAATGTTGAAAAAGAAAACCAAAGCTGGAGGCACCACAATTCCAGCCTTCAAGCTCTATTACAAAGCTGTAATCATCAAGACAGTACGGTACTGGCACAAAAACAGACACATAGATCAATGGAACAGAATAGAGAGCCCAGCAATGGACCCTCAACTCTGTGGTCAACTAATCTTTGACAAAGCAGGAAAGAATGTCCAATGGAAAAAAGACAGTCTCTTCAACAAATGGTGTTGGGAAAATTGAACAGCCACATGCAGAAGAATGAAATGGGGCCACTTGCCTACACCATACACAAAAATAAACTCAAAATGGATGAAAGACCTAAATGTGAGACAGAAATCCAATAAAATCATAGAAGAGAACACAGGCAGCAATCTCTTTGACCTTGGCTGCAGCAACTTCTTGCTAGATATGTCTTCAAGGGAAGGGTAACAAAAGCAAAAGTGAACTATTGGGACTTCATCAAGATAAAAAGCTTTTGCACAGCAAAGGAAACAGTCAACAAAACTAAAGGCAACCTACGGAATGGGAGAAGACATTTGCAAATGACATATCAGATAAAGGGCTAGTATCTAAAGTTTATAAAGAGCTTATCAAACTCAACACCTAAAAAACAAAAAAATCCAGTCAAGAAATGGGCAGAAGACATGAACAGATATTTCTCCAAAGAAGACATCCAAATGGCCAACAGACACATGAAAAAATGCTCAACATTGCTGGGCATCAGGGAAATCCAAATCAAAACCTCAATGAGATACCACCTCACACCAGTCAGAATGGCTAAAATTAACAAGTCAGGAAACGACAGATGTTGGCAAGGATGTGGAGAAAGAGGAACCCTCTTACACTGTTGGTGGGAATGCAAACTGGTGCAGCCACTCTGGAAAACAGTATGGAGGTTCCTCAAAAAAGTTAAAAATAGAGCTACCCTACAACCTAGCAATTGCACTACTAAGTATCCAAAGGATACAAAAATAGTGATTTGAAGGGGCACCTGCACCCCAATGTTTATAGCAGCAATGTCCACAATAGCCAAAATATGGAAAAAGCCCAGATGTCCATGGACAGATGAATGGATAAAGAAGATGTAGTTTATATATACAATGGAATATTACTCAGCCATCAAACAGAATGAAATCTTGCCATTCACAACAAGGTGGATGGAACTAGAGGGTATTATGCTAAGTGAAATAAGTCAATCAGAGAAAGGCAAATACCATATGATTTCACTCATATGTGGAATTTAAGAAACAGATGAACATAGGGGAAGGGAAGGAAAAATAAAACAAGATGAAAATTGAGAGGAAGGCAAACCATAAAAGATGCTGAACTCTAGGAAACAAACAGGGCTGCTGGAGGGGAAGCTGCGGGGGGGAGGGATAATTGGATGATGGGCATTAAGGAGAATACTTGATGGAATGAGCACTGGGTGTTATATGCAACTGATGAATCATTAAATTCTACCCCTGAAACTAAAAAAGAAAGAAAGAAAGAAAAAAAAAAAAAAGAAGAAGAAAAAACGTGGGTACGACCCAGCAATTGTACTACTGGGTATTTACCCCAAAAATACAAATGTAGTGATCCAAAGGGGTACGTGCACCCCAATGTTTATAGCAGCAATGTCCACAATAGCCAAACTATGGAAAGAGCCAGGATGTCCATGAACAGATGAATGGATAAAGAAGATGTAGTATATATATACAATGGAATATTATGCAGCCATCAAAAAAACCCTGAAATCTTGCCATTTGCAATGACATGGATGGAACTAGAGGGTATTATGCTAAGCGAAATAAGTGAATCAGAGAAAGACATGTATCATATGATCTTACTGATATGAGGAATTCTTAATCTCAGGAAACAAACTGAGGGTTGCTGGAGTGGTGGGGGTGGGAGGGATGGGGTGGCTGGGTGATAGACACTGGGGAGGGTATGTGCTATGGTGAGCGCTGTAAATTGTATAAGACTGATGAACCACAGACCTGTACCTCTGAAACAAATAATACATTATATGTTAAAAAAGAAGAAGAAGAAGAAGAAGATAGTAGGAAGGGAAAAATGAAGGGGGAGGAAATCGGAGGGGGAGACGAACCATGAGAGACTATGGACTCTGAGAAACAAACTGAGGGTTCTAGAGGGGAGGGGGTGGGGGGATGGGTTAGCCTGGTGATGGGTATTAAGGAGGGCAAGTACTGAATGGAGCACAGGGTGTTATACGCAAACAATGAATCACAGAACACTACATCAAAAACTAATGATGTAATGTATGGTGATTAACATAATATAATAAAATTTTAAAAAAAGAAAAGAAATGTGGGTTAATGCCACTTTATGTTTTATTTATTTCTTTAATTAATAAGCTTCATTTTTTAGAGGAGTTTTAGGTTCATAGCAAAACTGAGTAGAAAATACAGAGAGTTCTCATATATCCTGTACAACCTCCCCAGCTAGCAACATCCTGTATGACAGTAGTACATTTGTTGTAATTGATGAACCTACACTGACATATTATTAATGCCCAAAGTCCATAGTTTACATAATGGTCACTCTTGGTGAAACAATAGGTTTGACAAATGTTTAATAACATGTACCCACCATTGCAGTATCATACAGAGTAGTTTTACTTTATGCTCCATTGAGTCATCCCTCCTCTATAACTGCTAACCCCTAACCCCTGGTCTCATCTTTTTACTTCTTTGAAGTTTTGCCTTTTCTGGGATGTCACATATTTGGAATGATACAGTATGCAGCTTTTTTGAATTGTTTTCTTTCACTTAGTAATATGCATTTAAGTTTCCTCCATGTCTTTTCATGGCTTCATAGCTCATTTTCTTTAGTGCTGAATAATATTCCATTGCCTGGATGCACTACAATTTATCCATCCATTCACCTCCTAAAGGACAAAGTTGGTTGCTTCCAAATTTTGTCAGTTATGAATAAAGCTGCTATAAACATTTGTACACAGATGTTTGTGTGGACATAAGTGTTCAACTCATTTGGGTATTTTGTTTCGTTTTTAGCCAATCTGAGCTCTTGGAGCAATGCTTCCTTAGAGTAGCTAATGCTTGGCCACTTTGGTTCTGTTGACTCATAGAAAGCCATGTGGCATCAGAACTGGAAGAGAATTTGGTTGGCTAATCCAATCACTCATTCTATACTTTAGGAAATTGAGGTACACACATGTGAACTCCTTGTTATTCTATTTTTTTTAAGTCAAATATTCCTGGTTCTGTGTTTTTGTTTGTTTTGCTTTGAGATGTGTCTAAAATACAGCCACATTATGGGACACCTGCGTGGCTCAGTCAGTTAAGCCTCCGACTCTTTGTTTTGGCTCAGGTCATGATCTCAGGGCCGTGAAGTCAAGCCTTGCACTGGGGCTCCATGCAAGGAGCCTTGAGATTCTCCTCCTTTCCCTCTGCCCCTGCCCCCACTTGTGTGCTCTCTCTTTAAAATAAAGTAAATAAATGAAATTTAAAAAATAAAATAAAATAAAAACAAAATACAGCCACATCACTTTTTGAATGACTAGTAAATCTTAAAGATCTCTTGTCCATTGGGGTCAATCTCATATTTTACCATCAGTTTTTTCAGGGAAAAAAAAATGTAAACACGAAAAAAATACAGCAAATAATTTTTGAAATGCAAAGCTTGGAATGGGAATGGGCATGGAGAAGAAACACTGTTTTAATAGTAAGAGTTTTGGTTAAAAGGTTGTTCCAAGTTGATGGTTCTACTTCAATGCTGCTGCAGACGACTCTTACTACCTGCTCAACTGGCCACCAGTCTCCCCCCCTCAAAGGAGGGCACTGGCCTCCAATCTGGAAAATCAGCCAGAGTAGTGTAACTGGATGCTAAGCGAGAACTCCCCTGTTACCTCCCTCTCAGCTGAGGTCCCAAAGCTGATAGTCATAGATGACAACTATTCCCACCTTCTAAAGAGAGATGTTAAACCACCTCTGCAGAGCTTGCCAAAGAAGTGTCCCTTACCTCAACCTGGTCAGAAGAGAATGACAGGGAGGATTTCTTTGAAGGGCACTGTTGAAGGAGAGTATGGTATTTCCCTCAATTCAAAATGAATGAAAAGAACTTTTACAAGAACCATTTGTAGAGAGTGTGGGTCTTGTCAGGAAGGGATATTGACATTTTATCCAGCTCGCACACTTCCTATCCTTTTCTCATACGTTCTCTAAACAGAGATCCAGGACAGAGCCTGATTGGTTATGGAGTTCTTGGGAAAATTTGGCCTGCATTTCCTGCAATACAGAGACTGGTATCCATTTTTACCTGTCTATCTAAACAATAGACAAAGTCTGTGTGGGTACCCTGTCAGCTGGAGAAGCTGGGCTGACATAGCAAGCAGTCAGCCGGAGGACCATCCCCTGCTCTAGGAATGGTAATGTTGGAGGTCTTCTGGGGAAGAGAGGAGTGGTCTCATCTAGAACCCACAAAAGCATCTGGATTAGTCAATACTAGTGCTTGCAAAATCTTAGGAAGAATAGGAGCAAGCCTCTGGAATGATGTGTAGAATGATACAGAACTGACCCACAGGGGAATTAGCCAGATCCACCACTATTTTTCTACATACAAGAATGTGGAGATGGACACAGGAACACTACTGCAGGAAAGCTTCATGTTTCCACCATCTTACTTGTTAGAAACCAAAGCCCAAAACCTCAAAAAGATGATCCCCACCACATTCCTGCCTTCCAAATCTGATAAGTAAATCCAAATGATAGAAAGGAATTCACATCAAGAAACATATCTGCAAAGGAGTCTGGAAAGTATAGTTTTTATGTGTCCAATCCCTCCTACTAGAAGTGACAGAGGAGGAGGTTGATGGGCCCATCCAGAGTACCCAAGACAGTACCCTATGAGAGGAAGAACCCGTAATTGGACTCCTGCTGTATAGAGAACCTCATTGCCAGATTATAATAGCAATGGCCAAGTAAGATGGGGTTTTTTTGTCTTTACCTCACCTCATATTCTCCTTTCTCTTCTCTAGCGTGGAGGAGCCAGTAGAACATAGCTGGGAGTAGTGGACAAGGTGAAGAAATAGTAAAGAGTCTCTATCTATTTCTTGCATTGCAAGTTTCTGAGACTGGGTTGGGTCTGAGTGATGTGGAGAGGGAAAAACTTTGAATTGGTATGAAATCAGAGTTTAAAATTAGACAAAGTCTAAATCTTTAATTTTTGAAACAATGACTGTTCCTTAATATCAGAAGGTGGAGGTGATATTTAATATGTTCACCAGCTAGGATAGCATGGGCATTGACCAGTCAGGATGCACACTAGCCATAAGTAACTGGTATAGCTCTATTAAGCACTGTTCAGGCTGGACATTGGCCCAGTCTGAAAGTGCCCTGAACGAGAGAGGGATCTTCCAAAAATACTGTTTAGGAAAAGAAAAAAGGATATCTACCCGAACAGATGTAAAAGTTAGGTGTGAGGAAAATACAGTGTTGATTCCTACTTGTACAATACCATGTTCAGCTAATTTGATCAACTAGTTACAATAGATTTTTCACTTGGGTTAATCCTGTTGATCACTTTATTGCCCTATGTAGTCATTCATGGCTGGAGTTTAACAAAGAAGTAGGAGATTTTCCTTCTTGATTTTGAGTTTACAGAGTTGGGTCAATCAGTATGTTCCCTGGACTCACTTGCCATCTAACTTATTTCTCTTTCAGTCCTTCCAAATAAACAATCCATTCAACAGGGAGCTTGTCTGCCTATCTCAACCCTAATATTCTCTCTTTGATACAAGAACTGGAACCTATCAGAGGGTAATGGTGAATGATTATAAGAACAGAGTATAGAGATATCTGAAATTTCCATATGTGAAACTTTCATGGGCCTCAGACACATTTTCCCAAAGGTATAACAACTCATCCTTATATCCATTCTGTGAAGCCTGGCATTTTAATCTATTGATCTCTCTGTAGAATATCACTAAAGACCTTTCCTTTTGAAACTTTTGAGACTTTTTTTTTTTTTTTTTGGCTAGTATGTAATACATTTATTGTTTGAGTTAGGTTCATGCGGTAGCAGTATATTAAACAGCAATAAACACTCAAACACTTCAAATTGATTAAACAAAGTAATTAAGTTTGGTTTAGAAGATGGCAAATCCCATTTGTCATTTTAAACCTTCACTGAATTAAGGGACATTATCTCAGTAAACATTGGATTTGGGGGTTCTCCCTGTGACTGTGTTATTCTATACTACCAGGTCCTAGTGATCTTTATTGGATGCTCATGAATAATGGGTCACTTTGCAAAGCTAGTGTATAGTGTGGTATCATTGGTTCAAATAGATTCTATTCTCTGAATACAGTGATGCATCTGTCATCTGTATTGTAGGGATTCACGCACAGAGAGAGTGTCACAATGACTAATGTCTAGTTTTTGCCATTTTCCAGTTATTGCTATTGTAGGGTTAGAAGGGAAAGGGACAACACTCATTTGTTATGGATTGCTGAAAGCACCTGGTTTTGATATAGATTTCAAATAAATCTTCCAAAATTCACTTTTAGAAAAGTTTGAAAAAGAATTCTGTTTAGCTGTGTCTTCCCCCCTGCTTTACCTTCCCTGCAAACATTCTGCTCATTGTAAAGTCAATCTTATATTTTACGGCTCTTATTTTGTTTAAAGTTGTTCTCTGTTTTGAATCACAAAACCAAAGACTTAGTCATTTCTTTTGTCATTATGTTGGCTTTCTCCCAAATTCTGACCCCACTTTTTCAGTTTGTTTATTTTATTAAGCAGAATGGGTATACTAGCAAACATTTCCTTTCGGGCTGAATATCCTAAAAGAAATCAGTGGCATCAGGCTCCAATATTCAAGAAGATTAATGAGATAATAACCAAAATTCATCTTTAAGTTGATCTAAGTTAAATTACGATTCTAATATTGAAAAAAATCCATTCTCATTCCTACTCAATATAAACCTGGGTTTCCTGATTTAGACCTGAATCTACACATGAAATTATACTCAGCAAAGACTCTGTCTGTGGTGACTCCAAACATCATGGTCATCTGAACTAGCTCATGCATAATTATGCCCCGTCACAGGGTTTTTCAGACCTTAATTCTTGCTTTGTGCTCATCATCAGGACAGACAAGCTTCTATTCTTTTTTTAAAATCTTTTTTATTAACATATAATGTATTATTTGTTTCAGCATTACAGGTCTATGATTCATCAGTCTTACACAATTCACAGCGCTCACCATAGTACCTACCCTCCCTAATGTCCATCACCCAGCCACCCCATCCCTCCCACCCCCTCCATTTCAGCAATCCTCAGTTTCCTGAGATTAAGAGTCTCTTATGGTTTGTCTCCCTCTCTGATTTCATCTTGTTTCATTTTTCCCTCCCTTCCCCTATGATCCTCTGTCTTGTTTTTCAAATTCCTTATATCAGTGAGATCATATGATACTTGTCTTTCTCTGATTGACTTATTTCACTTAGCACAGTACCCTCTAGTTCCATCCATGTCGTTGCAAATGGCAAGATTTCATTTTTTGATGGCTGCATAATATTCCATTGTGTGTGTGTGTGTGTGTGTGTGTACACACACACACACACACACACACCACATCTTCTTTATCCATCCATCTGTTGATGGACACCTAGGTTCTTTCCATAGTTTGGGTATTGTGGACATTGCTGACAAGCTTCTATTCTTCCATTTTCTTCTAAGTAGAAATAAAAGACTCAGGTGTGGAGGCCAGGGAAGAGATTTTTGTCCCATAAGCAGTAAGGTTCTTGCCTGAGACAAGATGTTTGAAATGTGCCATATAAAACTTCTCTTTCTGTTCCCAAATAGGCTTCATATGCCAGTGAAGATGGAAGTAGAGCACTGTTAAAATTAAAGACAGTTTTGTCTTTCAACACAACAGATGAGGAGCTGACTCATCCCGGACACCCTAACCAGGCTCTCCCTTTCCTTCTCTTTCTCTCTCTCCCCCAGAAAACCTGGCTTGGAGATGGATTTTCCATGGTGACAGTTACAGAGCTACACCCAGGACTTGTCATGGCTCCTCTGGTCCCATGATAGGTAGGTGGACTAGAGATCAGAGAGCGCTACAGAGATGAGAATAGCAACAGAACTGATTCAAGTTGGGATGACTCCAACAGATCAAGGCCACAGCAGCATGACAGATTTAAGACCCATGATGCCACTATGGGAAATCTGTAGTCTGAGTGTTGCCCAGACCCTGGATGCGTCCCGGGGCAATGCCCAGAAAACTGGGTCTTTATTCCTTCGTGCTTGCAGTGTCATTTGTGAAAGCTCTGCCCACAAAGTCATCAGATGGTAACAATTTTCAGTCACTTCCAACACGAGATGGTTTTGAACTTTAATATGCAACCTAATTATGACTGCAAACACTTTGTTAAGCAAACAAACTTCAAACCCTTTTTGAAAAGACAGTTCTTCTCTGGTCACTTTGTCTTGTACAAAGGCTTTAAAAATAAAACTGTGTTGGGAACTATGGAATCCAGGGATAAAAAGAAGAAGAGTGCAAAATTAAATGACTTGAATGTAATCACCACTTGAGTACTGAGTATCTGAAGGTTTTCTTTCAAACCAAGATTAAGAAAATTCAGCATCTTATATTCCATTTCCACTCTTTAACCATCTGACTTCTACCCCAGAATTACAGATATTTTTAAAGCAGATAAAGAAATAGATTTTTTAAAAATTTGATCCCCGATTTCCCTTAGCTTGCTAACCTCCTCTTTTCTGATTCTGAAATATGTCAAGTGCTTGAGGTTTCTTCTCTCCCTGTTTCCCTACCCCCTTTTGGATTTTCCCACAGTAACTTTTCTTTTTGCCCTTCTTAGTCACTTTTCAAGACTGGGATCATTACATAGCAAAGAGAAATACACGGATATCCCCTTTTCAGGACAAAACTAGGGAATGTGGGAGATGTGCAGTGTTGAGAGGATGGTGGGAGTGGTGGACCCTGAAAAAACCCACCTAAGGACACTGCAACTTTTGCATCTCTGGATTCTACAGACATCTGTGTTCCTCTTGTCGTTCCCCCCACAGTTAATTTCCCTGCTATTTTCTTGGTGCAAGAAATCCATAAGCTTCTTGAGTGTTTTTCTTCATTCTGCTTCAGAGAAAGGTTGAGGCATAGAAAGTAGATCTCTGATACCTACCTGTATCATTCAGTAAGTTTAAGAAAGAAAAGATACAGCAGGTGTGTTCTCCAAATCTCTAAAATACCAGGCTTCCCTTACAGAAGGGGAAAGTTATTAAGAATAATACACTTGAGAAGAAACTCTAACGCTGCCCCCATTTGAGAATCACTGAAGGTATTACCTAAAATTCATGGTCTGTGAGTAGCCTCTCTCCCCAGTTTTCATTTCCAAAAAAGAAATTGCTTCATCCCTTTGTGAAAGTGGGAAAAGGTTGAAGCCAAATATTGCCAATAATCAAGCACATAAGAATACCACTCTTCCCTAGGAAAGCCCATCTGTGCTTAGGGTGTTGAACTCCAATTTTGTGACAAACAATTTTTGTTACCTACTAAACTGCTATTCCTCCCTGTGCCTTCTTCCCCCTGACAGTGAGATGCAAAATATGCTGGGAGCTCATGGAAAATGTTCCTCATTGATACAAGAGACACACAAGAGGAAACAAACCCTTTGCTTCCTCTGGATCTTGCTGTCTGCATTTGAGGGTAGGCATAATGGCAGCCATCTTGGGGTCAGAAGAAAATTCAGCTAAAAGACAAGCTAATGTCTTATAGAGGGGAGATGGAGACAACTGGGACCTTGATGATATCATTTAAAAACTAAATTAAACAAATCTGGAACCACTGAACTTTCAAATACCTTGTTACATGGGATATAGATGTTCCTTATTGCTACATCATTTTTAGTTGAGTTTTTAAAAATTTATCTGAAAACATTCTGATATTGATAGGTGGACTACACCTTTGAAAGCAGAGAAACATAAAAAAATATTTCCCTATAAACTCTATTGGCAAGCCTTGATATGTGGAGAGTGATCACCAATTGCCACTGTACATGATCTCTAATAACATGTCTTAATCCTGGTCAGCCAGTGAATCTTCTTTAACTCTTCTGATCTGGATTGATTGAAAATAAATGTAGATTCATTTAGAAACTAAAAATTTTGTACTGAAACCATTATTTTATCAGCCCTTATAAAAATAGCAATTTGGGGACCATTAGCCTTAACTTAGAGATATTCCTCCTCTCTTATTCACCATCTACATTACCTCTTAAGAAGTCAACATGGAAACATGAAAAGCCAAATTTTTCCTGTGACTGTGATAACCTGAAAAAGCAGTCACTTGTTCCCTATGCCAAAAGGAGGCCCCAGTACAATTATTCACATCAGTAATATGGCAATATGAGAATTCCAATAAGCTCCCTGTCACTGCTTAAGCTTTTAAGGGAATTAAACAGAGTCAGCCTCAAACACAGTTTTACAGCTAAATTTAGACAAGACCCGAGTTCTGACTGTTCTTGTAGAATTTCTTTTTAATCAGAACTGAAGCCTTTTGTCCTCAGCCTGCACCTTTAATCCACAGAGTAGAAGTTCCATCATAGGCTGTGAGCCCATTTGGGGAGGGGGCATGGTGGGAAGGTGCCTTGAGGTAAGGCCATGAGGGGATTCCTTCCATCCTGATGGTACCTTGACCAGACAATGATAGACACCTTCCTCCCTCCTGCATCTTAATAAAGAGAGTGAAAAGGGACTGTTTTCAGGCGCTCTTCACCTAAAGCCTGTCTGAATGTAAATTCCTGGGTGGAGAAATCTCAGGGGCATTAAAAAAAATCCACTAAGTTTTCAGAATCCATCAAGTGGAGCATTACATTAAGAATTTACTGCTGCTCCCTAACTGTACCTTTCTGGGTTTCCTGTCTTTGCACACATACATCTGGGGAACAGTCAAAGCCAAATGATTAACCATGGGAATGCCTCCAAGTGGGGGATTCTGTGCTCTCTTGGGAGAGGGGACTGGGAAACTGGGGGCTTATCTTGGGATTCACTGGAGTATCTCCTTCCTTAAACTAAACTGGTTTGTTTCATCTGTTCCTGCTTACCTCTGGGTAGCCCACACTGACTTTCACCAGAGCCTAAACTGTACCATTTGGGACATTTTCTGATCTTTCACAATTTTTTATATCCTCTTTTGTCTCTCTTTAAGAAGAATGTTATTTTCCCTTGCCCACCATCATTCTTTCTCCTCCATATGGTTACATTAAAATCTGCTTAGGGAATTTGACTTTATCTAATGATTTCAACTGCAACTTTTGCATCTCTGGATTCTATAGACGTCATTGGGGAGAGTCATCTCAGCTTGGGGAGAACCTTGGAAAATGAATACATCATTTCAGATGAAGAAGTTGTGGTACACACACACACACACACACACACACACACACACACACACACTGGAATATTACTCAGCCATCAAAAAGAATGAAATCTTGTCATTTGCAATGACGTGGATGGAACTAGAGGGTATTATGCTAAGCAAAATAAGTCAATCAGAGAAAGACAATTATATGATTTCACTCATGTGTGGAATTTAAGAAGCAAAACGGAGGGTCATAGGGGAAGGGAGGGAAAAATAAAATAAGATAAAATCAGAGAGGGAGACAAACCATAAGAGACTCTTAACTGTAGGAAACAAAATGAGGGTTGCTGGAGGGGAGGTGGGGGGGGGGATGGGGTAACTGGGTGGTGAACATTAAGGAGGGCATGTGATGTAATGAGCACTGGGTATTATATAAGACTGAGGAATCACTGAACTCTACCTCTGAAACTAATAATACATTATATGTTAGTTAATTGAATTTGAATGAAATAAAATTTTAAAAAACAATAATAAAAAAATAAAAGTGAACATTGATAGTACCCAAAGAAAAATGTGTTTTCCATTCTGGAAAAAACAAAAAAACAAAAAAACAACTTACTTTGTGTTTGGCTTGGTTTGGGGAGTATTAGTTGAGCATTTGGAACTGTGTTTTAAGGTTTAATGCAGAGATTTATCTTGACTATTTTTTTTAAAGATTTATTTATTTGACAGAGAGAGACACAGCGAGAGAGGGAACACAAGGGGGGGGGGGGGGTAGTGGGAGAGGGAGAAGCAGGCTTCCCGCGGAGCAGGGAGCCCGATGCGGGGCTCGATCCCAGGACCCCAGGGTCATGACCTGAGCCGAGGCAGATGCATAAAGACTGAGCCACCCAGGGGCCCCTATCTTCACTATTAATGTTGAATGAAATGGCTGGTAGTTGGTAGAGTCATGGAGCATAGGGTTCATTCATAGAAATGACTACTTGAAGGGTCATAAAACTAATTAAAGCCAAATTTGAGAAAAAGAAGAAGATATACTGGCAATAGCATTCAGAATGTGCGTTGCTAACTCTGCTTTGTTATATTACTTAAAATAATTCTTTCATATGGGAAAATATTTTTACTTCAAATACGGGAAAATACAATTGATCTAGACAAACAAAAGAGACAAATTAGCACATGCTCAAATCCTACAGTCCAAAATAAGTCAAGATACAGAGCCAAAAAGAAATTTGATAAGCTCCACCTTTCATTTCTGTTTCCAGGTTGGTTTTCACACAATTTCCGCATGTGGGAGAAACTCAACATTACTTGACCATGACCCCAGAGATTAAGGATGCAATCAGGAAGTAGTGGCAAAGGGAATGTTAAAAACAAACAAACAAACAAACAAACAAACAAAAGGTAAACTGGAGCCCTTAAATAGTTCAAGTAGATCTGTCTAGCTGCATTGGTGCTAAGACGCCTCAGAGATTGCATTTCAAACATGGCTTAAATTAGTATGCAAGCAGCACTTGAGTTGGAGCTCTTCTTATTCAACAAGGGTTATTTATAGAATCTGAATAGCTCTTGGAAAAGATGCTGATTATTCACACTGCTTTGGCTCCAGCTTTTATTTATTCTTTCACTCCATCAAATATTTATTAAGAATTTTCTGTGTAGCAAACATTGGTGCTGTGAGAACAAGAGGAGTTTCCTGGCCTCATGGAGACTATCATAAACAATTACCCAAATCATCATTTGATTAAAGTTATGATTAATGCTTAAAGGAAACTGTAGTGTGCTTTAAGAGTGTACCAAAGGGACCCCTAACTGGAGCAGGGGTTCAGCAAAGATGCCGGCAGACTTAAGATTACAACTAAGATCAGAAGATGGAGAAAGATTAACTCCTCAGTGAAGAAATACTACAAAGATTCCCCAGCAGAAGACAGAGAATGATGTGTGGGGCCAGAGGCATCCTGGAGCCCAGCACATTCAAGGAAAAGGAAGTCAGAGCGTGACTGCTGGCATGGCGAGCAGGGGTTGAGGCTGACAGGTGGGCAGGGACCACGTAAGCAGGCGTGATGTGCTAATTTTTTAGCAACTTGGAAAAGGCACAGACCTGGCCGGTCAGAAGGGAGACTGGCTGTCAACTACCTGTGTGGTGGAACCAGTATAACAGGCTGACTGTTAGCCCAACTGTCAGCCTCAGGATCAAATATGAATTGTAAGCGTTTTCTAGATAGAAAAATCTGCAGAAGATGAATTCAGTTGACCCAGGAGCATGCATTACACAGACGCACAGTGGTGTTAGGGGCACTGAGATGAACAGAGACAAGTTGCTGCCCACAGGAAGCTTTCAATTGATAGCTAACACCACTCAGATATTAATTATTCAAAGACCTGCTCTGGTTAGGTTGAATGTTCTAGAAGCTCTTCAGAGCAATAGGTGGGAACAGAAATACAGTCTCTGCCTAAAATTCATTATCTCTTTATATAGTAGATGAAAATACCATCTTAGTAGCTCTGTATTACAGAAGGAAAATCAATTAATTTTTTTTTTATTACTGGACTTTTTTTTCTGAGAGCTCAACATTTGTAGTGAAGTCACTCCCCCAATACAGAAGGCCATTAGAGTCTCTCTGAGGGTTTTGTTTCCCAATGGGCCAACACCGGCACTCACACCTCTGTCTCCATGTATCAGTAAGAGATTGCCCTAAAGGCCATCATCTCTCCACCAGTTTGGGTATTGCCAGACACAGAGAAGATAAGAACTGCCAGAAACACTTGCCTGTGAGTGCCATAATATCTGTTGGTTGAGAAAACAGGTTAGGAGATGTCTTCCCAAAATGTCCCTATAAAGTCAAGGTGTTTCATCTTTTCACAAGCCATGTAAGACCCGTCTTCTTATTTTCCTCTGGGTACATGCTTTAGCAAAGGTATGAAAATTAGTACAGATCCCTAATGGGTGTGGGAGGGCAGTAAGCCTAATATTTAAGAAAAAAATAGGCTAAGGTCAAATGTTAATTTTTAAATCTTCATTTGATGTATTTCAAAATAAATTAGTAACAAACTAACTACCTAAACAAATGGAAACTTCACTGTAACATATTCAGAAAATATAAAGATATACAGAGCATGGCCAAAGAGATAGGTCTCCTTCCTCCCTTCTTATCTCACTCGGCAGGGGGACCAGTGTAATATGTATACATTGACATTTTTCTATGTTTATCAATATATACACATAGAAAGTTTTCTTTTAAAAAATGGGGCCATTCCAACATATAATGTGACATATTGTTCTCATTGTTTAATATATCCTAAACATTTTTAAGTGTTCTGTATAGCAGCCTCTCATTCTTTTTAATAACATTATTGTAGCTCATAGTATGGATATATCATCATTTTGTTACATGTTCCCTTATTATTGGGCACTTTATAGTATTTCCAACTTTTTTTTGCCTCTGAAGCAATGTTGTAATAGCATCCTTATAATTATCTTTGTCTGTTAATAAAATAAGAAGTGGGACCATAAGATCATAAGGAGTTCACATTTTTATTTTATTTTTAAAGATTTTATTTATTTATTTGACAGAGAGATAGAGAGCACAAGTAGGCAGAGAGGCAGGCAGAGGGAGAGGGAGAAGCAGGCTCTCCCACTGAGCAGGGAGCCTGATGCGGGGCTCGATCCCAGGACTCTGGGATCATGACCTGAGCCGAAGGCAGCCGCTTAACCGACTGAGCCACGCAGGTGCCCCTCACATTTTTATTTTAAAAGAAAATTTCAAACTGCCCTCTAAAAAGGGTTGTGCTGATTTACTTTCCCAAAGAAATCATTTTAAATGGGAGCAGGGGGAACGAAATGACCCCATATGTTTAGTACTACTGACATTTATTCACATCATGCTAAGAGCTTTTGGATATATTATCCCCTGGGGTCACTACCCTCCTAGAAGTAAGTAGAGCAGAAACCGCATGGTCGTTTTTTCTGCTGAGACTTCTGGGAGTAGATACACTGGGCCATTTGCACACAGCCACGCCAGCAACCAGCCTAGGCGAGAAGGCCATGGACTGTGATGTCAGGCTGTCTGAGTTCAAACCTTGGTTCTATTTTACTGCCGAGTAACATGGGCTTTACTTCTCTGTGAGGGTTAATTTTATGTGTCAAGTTGGCTAGGCCATAGTGCCCATGTAATTGGGTCAAACATGAGTCTAGATATTGCTGTGAAGGTATTTTTTTAGATGCGATTAACATTTATATCAGTAGACTTTGATTAAAGCAGATTATCCTCCCCCCACATAATCTGGGTGGTCCTCATCCAAGCAGTTGAAGACCTTCATAGAAAGACTGAGTTCCCCGAGAAAGTAAATTCTGCCTCCATTCTGTCTTCCCACTCAAGCTGTAGCATCAACTCTTCCCTATGTCTCAGCCCTGCAGATTTCAGACTTGTCAGCCCCCACAATTATGCGAACCAATTCCTTAAAATACATCTCTCACTAGATAGGTAAATACACACATACATATCCTGATGATTCTGTCTCTCCAGAGAATACTAATACACTCTGTTAAGCTTCAGGTTCCCTATCTGTGAAATGGTAACAATGCTCTTTACTCTGTGAGATTACAGCACAGACTAAAGGAAATAATCCATGTTAATGTGGGCAGGCTCTCCAACCAGTTGAAAACCTTAATAGAAAGACTGAGGTCCCCTGAGAAAAAAGAAATTCTGCCTCCAGACTATCTTCAGACTCAAGTGCAATATGAATTGCCAGTGCTGGGCAAACGGTCTGGAATCCAAAAATTTTGACTATTATTTCTAGAAAAATGAACTTGAACCCACTGCTCTGTTCATTGCCACCTCCTCCCCCCATCATGCAACACGAAGTGCACATACTGGAACTCACACTCTCACACACAACCACCAGGTACACACAAGAACCTCTGGGAAACTCCAAGCCCATGGTCTTCAGTTTCCCACAGGAAATGAAAGCCCATTTGCGAAGAGATGTATTCAAGAGCTTCTTGAGCAACGTTGAAGCCAGGAATGAGATCTCCATCTTCTGGAGGCTTGTTTCCCTCTGCAATACCACCTCTCCACTTTGAGCTGGGTACTTCTTGTGTCATTAATTGGAGCTGTTGGCTTCACCACCCACATAGGGTGTGCCCATTAACCTCTGCATCACGCATTATTTGACGCCATGACACTCTCCCCTGCTTCTGTTACGTGTCACTTTTGTTGAGGGTCCGCTCCGTCCCTTCTCCCTTTCCGCTGGTTTTCACTTCAGTCAGTCATAACTGCAAGAGGCAAGAGGAAAGGAGGGGGGAATCAGATAAGGAAACATCAATGCCAAGCTCAGCTAAGCCATTATCTAATACCAGACAGGTCACTGCTCCAACTTGGCCTGGAGGAAGCAAGTATTAGACTCTCACTGCCTTTATTTTGTAATGACAATAGGCATGATGAAATTAAAGCTCATATTTTTCCAGGCTTGCTTATTCTCCTAAATATAGATGGTCCTGTGTAGCCAGCAACACATTCTGGGTCACATTCACTCCAGCTTCAACTCTGTGCTTTCAAAAATACTGCTAATATGTCTTGCTACTTTTGGTGCTTCAAACAGAAGGGCTTCCCAGAATATGTCCAAATATGCAGGAGAAATTTGAAAATTTATTCATGGCTGAGTTGTCAGCCTAGAGTGCCATTCAAGAGTGGCTCAAATGAAAATTTATTCATAAATACTTGGTGAATATATTATGGCTAACTGAAATGACACTTCGGTATTTTAAAAGTGATTCCAAATATGGAGGTGGACACTCTTGTGAGTGACTTCCTGAGAAGACAGGGTGGAGGAATGGAGAGAGACCCATGCACTCATGTCTATAGTAGACCCACCAAAAAGCATCTCACTGTGTAATGCTGAGAATTCAAGTTTGAGGATAAAATGGTGAGAAACAACAAATAGCCATATTTATTACTTGTCAACACCAACAGTGCTCAGGAGAAATTTAGTTCTAATAAAATGAACTAAGTTGGTGAATAAGTGGTTTGAATTGTGAATAGGCTTTGAAATGCTTAAACCTTTCCCAAATGAATACATTTCTGTAAATAATACTGTAATTCTTAACAAAATTCTGTTTTTTGATGCAGATCATCTTTGTGACCATGTGTAAGTCAGCAAAAAGCCCGTAACTGATCACAATGTGATGCGATAAGCCTGGACTGGGTCAGATCCCGACATCTGTGCTTTTGTTTGCTGCTACTCCTTCGTGGTCCTGCTGCCTACACATCTCAGAACTAGCATGTAGCTAATCCCTACTTATAAATTTAACTGGACAAGCTATTTTCCAAACTGGAAAACAAAGGGGGTAACATCTTTTTAAAAAAATTATTTCTTTTAAGAGTAAACCTGCTCTGTTTACCAGCCATCTGGTAACTTCCTCTTGAGCAAGATCCAGAAAATTACTCCGAAGTCCAGAGGCATATGGAGGTCCCAAACAATTCAGAGATCCAGAGTCTGACCAGGTCACAACAAATGTTGCCTCTCAGTGTAACACGGAAGCTCTGTGTGCTTTGCTCTCTGTTCCTGTACACTCTGACTGGTCATTCTTGCCCACTGAGTCAGGACTGCCCAGCCCAGGGGCAGGACTCAGTCAAGTCTTCACTCCTAAGCTCTTCAGTTTACTGTCACATACTGTCGCCAAAACATGCCCATGGTGCTAGGGAGGCTGTGGGCGTATGAGTTTCCCAGGACTGCTGTAATGAAGCATCACAAACTGGGTGGCTTAAATAACAGAAATGTATTGTCTCAGGGTTCTGGAGTCTAGATGTCCAAGATCAAGATGTTGGCCGTGCTGGTTCCTTCTGAGGGCCATGAGGGAGGTTCTGTTCCAGGCCTCTCTTCTAGGTTCTGGTGGCCTCAGGCACTCCTTGGCTTTTATTTATTTATTTATTTTTAAAGATTTTATTTATTTATTCATGAGAAGGAGAGAGAGGCAGAGCGAGAAGCAGGCTCCCAAGGAGCAGGGAGCCCGATGCGGGACTCGATCCCAGGACCCTGAGATCATGACCTGAGTCGAAGGCAGACGCTTAACCATCTGAGCCACCCAGGCGCCCGCTCCTTGGCTTTTAGACAGCATGCTCCTTGTGTCTCCACACTGTCTTCCCTCCACATATCTGTCTCTGTGTCCAAACCCCCCTTTTAGAAGGATACCAATCTTATTGGATTAGGGCCCACCCTAACAACTTCATTTTTCTTATTTTTATAAATACTATTTCCAATAAGGTCACATTCACAGGTTTTGGTTAGGACTTTAAGACCTCTTTTGGTGGAATGTAATTTAACACATAACACTGGGTCAAAATGAACATCCATATTCAGTCAAGCCAAATGCTGGAAATTCAGCATCATTATGGACCCGCCATATTAGGTCTCCCAGACCTTGAATCTCTAGAAGCAGCAGTTATGGTCCTGATTCCTCCTCTCACCCAAAGTAAAGACCCTTTTCTTACTGGGGATATCAGTTCACCTCATCCTCTAAGACAAAATTACTACAGCAGGCATCTGGATCATCTTCAAAGCACCACAGTATTTTACCCCCAAGCAATGGCTGTGGTTATTTAATGTACATTTGTGAAACAAAGAGGGCTACTCAAGTAACAGGACATACCTATCAACTTCTCTCAACTTGAAAAATTGCTACATAAAATAAAGATAATGGTGTCTCTTTTAACCACCTCATAAAGTTGTAAAGACCGTATGAGATGGTAGGGGAAATAAATAAACCTAAATAAACCACAATAAAACCTCAAACAGCTCTTAGGTGTAAACCCTTATTGTAGAGCAGGAGTCAACAAACTTTCTCTGTGAACCAGTTAATAAATATTTTAGGCTTTGTGGGCCAAGAGGCAAGATCAAGGATATTATGTAGATACTTCTACAGTAGTCCCACATTATCCATGGTTTCAGTTACCCACCATCAACCACTGGCTGGAAGTAGGTAATCTTCCTGCTGCTGTATTTCCAGAAGGTCAATAGTAGCCTAATGTTACGTCACAATGCCAACGTCATTTATTTCATCTCATTGTGTAGATCATCTCGTATCATCACAAGAAGGGTAAACACAGTACAATATTTTGAGAAAGAGCAAAAGAGACCACATTTACATAACTTTTATTGTAGTATATTTTTAAAATTGTCCTACTTCACTATTAGTTATTGTTGTTAATCTATTACTGGGTCTAGTTTATAAATTAAACTTTATCATATGTATGTAGGTATAGGAAAAATCATAGTATGCATAGGGTTCAGGACTATATGTGATTTCAGGCATCCACTGAGGAGGGGAGGGTCTTTGAATGTATCTCCTTCAGGTAAGAGGAAACTACTGTACAGCAAGAGTGAAAACAAATTTTTGCAACTTTGTGGGCAAAACTCAAAATATAATAATAACCGAGTACAGTTTTTTATAATACAGGTCTACTAATAAGATTAAATTCTTGGGGGGAGGGGCTAACATTTCCTTAATAGGGGTTAAAATTGGTGTTTCCTATGATCCAAATTGGTTGCAAGTGTTCATCTGTTAATGCTGATCTGGAATAAGAGTTTATGCCCTTCGGGGCGCCTGGGTGGCTCAGTTGGTTAAACGACTGCCTTCGGCTCAGGTCATGATCCTGGAGTCCCGGGATCGAGTCCCGCATCGGGCTCCCTGCTCGGCAGGGAGTCTGCTTCTCCCTCTGACCCTCCTCCCTCTCATGCTCTCTGTCTCTCATTCTCTCATTCTCTCTCTCTAATAAATAAATAAAATCTTTAAAAAAAAAAAGTTTATGCCCTTCATCTCTGAAAATGTCTTTTCACACCTAGAGGTGATCCATGTGGCGCCCAGAACACTGTCCGTTTATAATCACGTCCCTGCAATTTTCACTGCATAGAGTGATGGTGCAAAACAATGCAAGTCCACACAGGGTTTCTGTCGCAGCTCCTCAGCTTGGCTGTTGGAGCACAAGAGCAGTCATAGATGATACTTAAGCAAATGTGTGTGGCTGTGTTCCAACAACACGTTATTTACGAACGCTGACGTTTGAATTTCAAGGACTTTTCACTTTTTCCATGAAATATTATTCTTTTGATTTTTTAAACCATGTAAAAATATAAAAATCACTCTCAGGCTGTACAGAAAGCAAGGGGCTTGATTGGGTCCTAGGAGTGTCTTTTGCCATTTCCTGTTTTAGAGGATTCTTTGACTGAAAAAAATTAATCCTCATCTGATTACTCCTACCTGAGATCATTTATCTGAATTTCCACCAATCGCTCTCCCACTAATAATTTACAAATGTTTTCTTATTAATACAGTACATATACTTTACTCCTAAACTGAGTTGTGTGTTCTATAAATTACTTCTCATAAGCAGCACTGGAAAAAACTCGAGTATGTGAAAACTGGGGACCTGGCTTTGTTTTTTCAACACCTCCCAACATTCCAAACAATGTTTATTGTAGAGTGATTTATACAAACTGAACCTTATACAAATCCCCATACAGGACCTTCCCAAACTGTACCCATTGTCTGGGCCTAGTGCCAGTCCTTGCCCCTTCAGGAAGCCTTCCCCAGCCAATCTGGTCCATCCCTAAGTCCACCTTCTCTGCACTTCCATTGAACTTATGATCCATGCCACATAACTTACCATTAACCCCTGATGAATTCTCAGGCTAGTTTTGACTCTTAAATAAAACCAAAAGCACTCCAGGAAAGAAACTGATGTTATCCTTATTTTTCTTTCCTTTGGGAACTAAGTAACTCCATTCTAGGCACCATCAGAGGCCATGAATTCCCTGTCAGTAGGACTGGCTGCTCCCCTGGCACTCCTTTAAGGATTAGGCTGGGTCACTGTCCACCCACGTCTCTGGCCCAGAGACTTTTGCCAAGGCCCGACTACACTGAATCAACAATGATGCCATCCATGTGGGCACCGAAACTCCAGAGCTCAAGGAAGGGGACTGGTCCTCCAGCCATGGCTGGACACCAGGAATTAGTACCTACTTCAGAAGTATTAAATTAGAAAAAAAAAAAAAATTAACTACTGAAAGATTTTCTTAAACACAAAGTTTTAGGGACCATTGACCAAGTTCATGCCCTAATTTGTGCCCTCTCTAAATAGATGAATTTCTAAAATAAAGGGAAAAGCCCAGTGTCTCCCATTCCACTTCAGTCTTCTCACTTGGCATTTTCTTTCTTAGAAGATATTACAGTAATTAGCATACAAATTTTTAAAGGCAAGTCTTTTCCCTTGATGTATAATATGAGCCCCACGGCAGTAACTGATATTTTAAAACTTGTCAAAGGAGGGATTTAAAGCACCAGACCAACATGTTTTTCTTTATGGATGACTTATAGTGCAAGATTAATAAAATACTCAACGATGTGGTAAGAATAGGCGATATCACCACACCTTGGGTGGGGGAAGCCACTTGGCTCTGGCACCCCATCTCGCCACCTCTGAGGTGTGGCAGAACAGCAGAGTATCACCACACCTACTGAGTGTGGCGGCTCAGTGAAAAGCAAACACTCGAAAGGCAGAAGGAGAAAAATCAATAGAGGCGCCTCAGGAAGTGATAGTATTAAATGATGTGAGGCTTGGAGGATTCTCACTGCAAGTGAAGATACACAATTAAAAAGAGATCACTTCTTGAAGGGTTCTGGCCAGGGCTGTTTGTGAATTCCACAGCCGTGGTTTTTGAGTGAGTTGGGATTGGTCTCTTCTCTGGTCAGTCTCTTATAGGGGACATTTCCCAAATTACTCCATCTTCTAAACAGTGTAAGGATTTGGAGACTGAGCTGAAAACTCAATTAACATTATGCAAACTGTGGGCTTCTGATATTTCTAGTAAGTTTAGGAAGCTGCCAAACAATCCTGCCAAGTTCCCTGGAGCTTGGAAAGGACTGGAAAGACTAATCCAAGAAGATGGCTGGCTGGGACAAGTACTCACTCTTTCACAGGCTGAAAGGGAAATGCTTTGGGACTGGTGAGGTGGACAGTTTGTGAGGGAATTGTGAGGCCCTAAGGATGTAAGCTTTGGAAAAAGCTCTGGGTGGAACTGGACAGGGTTGAGAACAGTGTGTAAGACCACACAGACACGGGAGGTAGGCACAAGGGATCAAACGCAAATCTTCATCTGCAACAGAGCTCCTCCTCCAGACAAGATCGAATGTCTAAAGACTTCAGAGAAATTAATCCCAGGAGGTTTCCTTTCCTCTGTAAAGTTGGAAGATGTCAAGAGGCTCTAGGGACAAAAACACATTATCTTCCTTGGTGACACATTTGGCTTTCACACAGATTTGATTTTATTTATAGTTAATGTGTGGTTCTTTTAAAATGGCACCTGACTTCCTCCTCCCTTTTGTTCTACTTTACTTCTTAGAAGACTGACTCGCTGTCAAGAAGAATCGATTTTGGGGGCACCTGGGTGGCTCAATTGTTAAGTATCTGCCTTCAGCTCAGGTCATGATCCCACGGTCCTGGGATCGAGCCCTGCATCGGGCTCCCTGCTCGGCCAGAAGCCTGCTTCTCCCTCTCCCACTCCCTCTGCTTGTGTTCCCTCTCTCGCTGTCTCTCTCGCTGTCAAATAAATATTTTAGGAAAAAAAAAAAAAAAAGAAGAATCGATTTTTGCAGCAAGTGTTCTCAAGGATCATACATAACTGGTATTCACAACATGTTTTTAGTAAAGAAAGGAATGGAAAAACAAAGCAAACATAATGAGCCTTTCTATATGTGCCAGATTCTGTGTTAAAGTATTTTGCATTTATTATCTCACTTCCTTGAGGAAGATATACTCTGTTAATTTTAGAATTAATACAAATCATCACCTGGTTTATTTCCCAGAGTCTAGAGTCTCTCATGGTTTATCTCTCTCTCTGATTTCTTCCCATTCAGTTTTCCCTCCCTTTCCCTTTGGTCTTCCACTCTATTCCTTATGTTCCACATATGATGAAACCATATAATTATCTTTCTCTGCTTGACTTAGTTCACTTAGCATAATCCCCTCCAGTTCCATCCATGTCGATGCAAATGGTGGGTATTCATCCTTTATGATGATGAGTAATATTCCATTGTATATATGTATATTAAGGAGGGCACATGTTCTGATGAACACTGGGTGTTATATGCAACTAATGAATCGTTGAACACTATATCAAAAACTTATGATGTACTATATGCTGGCTAACTGAACATAAAAAAATTTTTAAAAAAGAATTGATACAAATCAGAAAAGTTATTAAATTTCAAAGGGCTAAAGAATAAATGAATAATTGGGAAAAGGGTTTATCAGAAGGGGAGGTCCTCCCGCTCAAGTGTGGCTAGATAGAGTAATCATCACTGTTTTGATTAGCACGTAGGTAAATGATGGCACCAGAAGGGGTCTCAATCCATTCTTCAAACAACCATTATCCAGATCCTCTGCGCACCCCCCCACCATGTGACACCACTAATGAGGTTCTCATTAGGTTCAAAATGGAAAATCAGCCATTTCTTTACCTTTCTGAAAGCCCATTCCTTGTCTTCAATTTCCACTTAATATATTCCATTGATAGGTTATCACTGTGTCTTCCAATCATTCATTTATTCAACATTTATTGAGTATCTACTCTGTGCCAGATCCTGGGCCCCACTCCATGCATCTAAAGTAGGCAATCCAAGAAGGCAGTGCATCCAAGAAGGGAATTGCTGCCCTCAAGAGGTCTGCTGTCGATTCCCTTCTCCTCAGGGAGCAGGAGGCAAGGGCACTAGCCAGATGTGCCCAGTGGCAACCAGGGAGCCACTTCAGTCAGAAAGGATTCAGGACTCCAATATGTGCAGCTGGTGGTGACTGCTCTATTCCCAAATAGGAACTGGGAGACCATTACTGCTAGAGAATCAGTGTCATAAGTCAGGTATAAGAGTCATTGACATAGAAGAAAAATCTAGTTAGTGATCAGAAATGGAAGAAAGCAAATGAGAGTGTTGGTCCCCATTTGGCAGTGGAGGAGGACATGGAGGACTCTCTGAGTCAAGTGTGCCTTGTACTTAGGGACTTTTACTGGGCACAGATTCCTTCATGAATAGTGAGGGAGAGCTCAAGGATGCTGTTCATGCCACTGAGGCAGCTCAGAGTTTCAGAGAGGGAGAGAGGACAGGAAATTAATAACCCCACTGAAAAGACCATGGCATGTAGTCAAATGACTATGGATTCCAGAATCAAACCAGAGTGTCAATGCCGGCACCACGGTTTCCTTGAATAAGCACCTTCAGCTCTGTGAACTTCAGTTTCCTTGTCCGTATACTAGGAATAATGTTTTTGTTGTAAGAATTAAATGAAATGATGGATATAAAGTCCCTGGCACAGTCTAAATATCCAAAAAGCAGTAGTTATTTCCATTATTTTTAAGCGTGGCAGAATAAGTACTACAATGGAAGAAAGCACCCAAAAAGACATCTTGAAGTCATCCCTGGAGAAGCCTAAAAGAGGTTTCCCTGGTGCACAGCCCTGAAGAATGAGGAGTCCCACAAGTAGTCACGGAGTAAGAGTAGAAGAAACCACATGGGTGAAACATGCCTAGTGCCCACGTGTGGCTGGAGCACAGAGGACACAGTGCATGAGGGAAATCGGTGGACGGGGAGGTGGAGCCATAGCAAGGAGCTGAGCCACAAGGAGATGTGTGCCAGGCACAAGAGCTACTTCCTCCCTGACCAGAAGATGGTGGAGGGTTTAAAGCTACAGAGTACAAGAATCGGGTAATAATAGCTTATCCTTATACAGCCAACACTTACTTAGACCTTCCTATGTGCCTGACACAATTGTAAGCACTTTACCTCTATTAACTCACAGAATCCTCGCATAACCCTTTGAGCTAACTACTAAGAAAACTAAGCCACAAAGAGTTAATGAATTGGCTGCAAAACATAGCACACTAACATAGATGGATAAGGCCAAGAGGGAAGAAGTTTGGAGGGAAGACAGATTGGAAAAGAGAAGCCATTAGAAATGAGTTAGGAGAGAGGTGCCTGGGTGGCTCAGTCTTGATTTTGGCTCAGGTCATGATCTCAGGGTCCTGAGACTGAGCCTCACATAGGGCTCTGCGCCCAGGGGGAAGTCTGCTTAAGATTCTCTCTCTCCCTCTCCCTCCTGCTTACATGCATGCATGCATTTTCTCTTCCTCTCCCTCTCTCTTTCTCTCAAATTAAAAAAAAAGAGTTAGGAGAGACCATCCAGGTAGGAGATGAAGGTGCCAGAACTAAGGCAAACAGGAAGAAAAAGGAGAGGATACTCTGAAGTGTAAAATCCAGAGTATAGGGAGTCTGGTGACCAGCTAGATATGGAGACAAGTCATTCCTTGGGGAAAACCTCTTTGGAATTCAGTTGATCTGTTTTTCTCTTTGAGATATTTCTATAATATTGTCCTTTTCCAAGGGGATGACTCTGCAAGAATGACAGCCTGTACTTTCACCAATATCCATTCACTTGTCCCTATCCCCCAAATCTAAACACTCAAGGTATTAGGACTTCAAAAAAAATTCAACCTGGTATTTTCGCTTTTGCCTTGAAACGGGGTATTTACTCTTCATCTAACAATAGACCTGTTGTTTCTGTCTTCTAGGAGTTTCACTTTGATGTGTCAAAGGAAATGCCATGAACTCTAAGGGAGAGTCATCACTGCGTGAGTGCAGGATAAACAGCAGGTGTGGTTGGGGCTTTAGGAGAGGTGCCAGTCCTCCTATTCCATTTTTAGGGATAAAAAAGATGAACATTTCAAGCACTTTGGTTTTCAGAAGTCAAAGACAGTTTCTAAAAGAGTCCTCAAATAGAAACCCAACACTTTAGAGTGAAGCTGCGTCAGAGAGGGGCCTCTCACTGTCCTGATGATCATGATTAGGAAGCCGAAACCAACACACACTCTTCTTTGCATCACTTGGGTGAAGCAGGTGCAAGACAGATGCACTGCCTGAACACCTGGGTAAGTTGAAGTCAGCTGGTTAGTTTGAACATTAAGCAATGAATGTTCCCTTTTAGAACTTTACAAATTAAATTGTGTCCTAGACATGAGTAAACAGATGATCGGCAATGGACAGTTTCAGGGACCAGAAAGAGATAATAGCAAGAATCCCTTACGTTCTTATTGTCTCTGGATCCTTCACACAGTGGTCTCCCTGAAGTGATCATATGCAAATTCTTGTCCCCACAGACCAGCTAAGGGATCTGAAGCTTGGAGAGCTGTCTTGCCCAAGGTGACAAAATGATGGTAGCAAAGTAGGACAGGCCTGACTGTAAGCCTAGTGTCTTTGCTACCACACCATGATGAAGTGGATTATGATGGCTTTAGTTCTTCTATCAACAGAGTCCTCTTTTCCTAACAATAGAAACTTCTCATTCCTGGGGGGACCTATTCCCCTACTTAGGAATGGATATGTAATCTAGTATATAGGTCTCCTCCATTTAGTTAAAGGTCAGACAGCTGATCCAAGCTGGCCCACCTTCTCTTTTCCCCAGTCCTCCTCATCTTTCTTTCTTGGTGAAAGATGTACTTTTCCTGCTGAGGCTGTAGAGCTGTAGAGGCTGGGGGGGTCTTTTTTTTTTTTTTTTCCAGTGTTTATTTTTTTAATTTTTTTTTTAGAGATTTTATTTATTTATTTGACAGAGAGAGACACAGCGAGAGAGGGAACACAAGCAGGGGGAGTGGGAGAGGGAGAAGTAGACTCCCCGCTGAGCAGGGAGCCCGATGCGGGGCTTGATCCCAGGACCCCGGGATCATGACCTGAGCCGAAGGCAGACGCTCAATGACTGAGCCACCCAGGCGTCCCTCAAGTCAGTGTTTTACTTGGTAAACATATCTGAGACCATGCATCCCTGGCTGCTAAGCACCATGGCGGACAGGGCTAGAAAGGTAACAGCTTTATTTTGAGCAAGGGGCAAAGATAAGGCAGCACTTTACAGCTACATTGTAAATAGATCCTGCATGAGGCTGGGGGCTCTTAAACAGCCTGACCCATCATATTCATCCTGGGGAATGACTTTCAAAGAGATGGAGCTAAAATTAAATCATGTTTAACCTTCTGATTCCAGTCATGTCAGAAAGTAGCCCTACCTTTGGACTGTTCGGTTCAGTTACATCAACCCATAAATTATTTTTGGAGTACCTCAGTGGCCCAGTTGGTTAAGCATCTGTGTTTAGCTCAGGTCATGCTCTCAGGGTCCTGGGATTGAGCCCCATGTCGGGCTCCCTGCTCGGCGTGGAGCCTGCTTCTCCCTCTCCCTCCACCCCTCCCCCTCTCCCTCCACCCCTCCCCTTGCTTGTGCTCACGCACTCTCTCTCTCTGTCTCTCAGATAAAAAAAAAAAAAGCTAATAAATTATTTTTAAACCTCTAAACTCATTTGAGTGTATTGTCTTGATGTTTGGATTTTGGTTCAGTCACTTTCAACCAGAAGTTCAGATCAACAGATGTCCAATAGAAATAATGAACCTGAACATGAGCTGCTCAGAGAAGACCCCCTGAACACACTACCCGGTGCCCCATCCTCCCCTTCCACTTCTAGGCCCACCCTCAGTGATGATTCATCCATGCTGCTGAGGAGTCTACAATCTGGGGTTATTTCAGGGAACTCTGAACTGTTCCTTTCTGTAACCAGAGTGGTTTGTTCCTTCCTCTGTCTTGGATTCTTAAAAAGCATGCCTTGGGTCAAGTCAGTGGCTGAGATATGATCTCCTGGTAGCCCCTTATCTCTGGGAGGTGGAAGGGAGATGTAAGATGGGGCTATGGTGGGTTGTGCACAGCAATGTTCATAGAATCAGAGGGAGAGAGTGGATTCTATTCATCTTACTTGTTTGCACTTGGATGGCTTTCAGGGCACTGAATCAATAAAACCGAGTCCTTCACAAGACCTCCATCTGGCCAGGAAGGCCCACGAGGATTCGCCGCTTGGAGATTTCTGTCCAGAGCTCTTACCCATACTCCCCACATGGAGTCCAACCCAGAAAAAACTATGACAAAGTCCGTGCCCCTTCATGTCTCTCCCAAAGCTAAACAGAGACAGTGATGAGACCTAAGTATGTTTGCTTTTCCTATTTCTACCAAATATACAGTGTTTCAAAAGAAATGCCTTATGTAAACACAATAACAAAACCTAATGTGCACATAATGAAGTTGAAAGGAAACTGTGCCCTGTTTCCCTCCTCCTGCTTACAAATTGCTACTTTGGCAATGCTAAATTCTGGAAAAAACAAAAAACAAACAAACAAACAAAAAACTGGAACTATTCTGAGGCATAAATTCCAGCCCCCAAACCAAAACAAGTACCTTTGATTTCTTTAAATAATGGCATATATGAGGTTTAAAGCAAAAGCTGTCTCACTGGCCCTCTAGAACATGCACACCACAGTGATGGGCTCGCTACCGGTGGGTGTGCATTTTGACTTGCACGATCTGGCCTCAGGAACATTTCTGACATATTGTTGTTTGTTTTACTCAGGATTAGCAGAAAATTTCTGTGGGTGTTTTACGTCACTGGAGTAGGAAGCACTGCAAAACTGTACCCGCCTGGTTGATATTTCTGGAAAGAGAGCTCTAAATTATTAGACGAAGGAGAGAAGAAGCGGGGGGCGGAATGGCAGGAAAGAAAAGAATGAGTAAGAATCAAGAAAGCCCCATCAGGAAAGCCCCACATGGAAAACCGAATTGATGGCAAATGGGATTTCTTGTATGTAGTGGCATTCAGCTCTGCTACATGGGAAAATCAAAGTTCTGATTGTGTCAGAGGGCGTGAACAAAAGTGTGGGTCTCATCTCAGTGTCTACCAATTGGTGGAACTGAACTTCAGCAAAGAGCAGTGAGAGTTATAACAAAGCACTAGAATTTCCCTTTCAATAAACTGCAGATCTGTATATAATTGGAAGGAAGGGGCTAGTGGAGTTTAGTCTGGAAACATTTGGTATGAAGTTTGAGATTTTTCAGATAGTCCAAAGGAGTAGAACAGTCACGGAATGTCTAGCCCACATGTGTTTTGTTTTGTTTTGTTTTTTTAAGGCACAAGAAAAAAACCAACACTGCAATATAAGAATGGGCAAAAGATGTGAAGATACAGCTTGCAAAAATAGAAATACAAATGCCAAGACTCAAAAAAGGAAAAGCAAACAAATAAAAGCCTTGATGTCATTTATAATCAAGGAGATGCCATATAAAATACTAAGGCCATATTTTTTCATCTATAAAATGAACACAGTATTTTTTAATGTGATAATCTTGTCTTTGACAGGGTGTCAGGTGACAGGCACACTTTTGTACCGATTCAGTTAATACTATCATTATGGAAAGTAATTTGCCAGCATTTTTTTTAAAGGCATGCCCTTTGACCCCCATAAGCTTACTTCTAGGAATTTACCCTACGGACTATTATGAGAAGCACACAAATATTTACATTCATAGTAGCACTGTTTAAATGTTGAAAAGTGGGAAATAACTCAAATGTCTAACTATAGGAGAAGGGTTAAATTAATTTACTCACATAACAATATTATAAAAATGTTTTATTTTATCAAAAACATTTAGGGTCATGGGAAAGTGCTTAATGTAATATTAAGAAGCAATATCCAATTCCAGAGTTATATTTAAAATATGATCTCATATATCATTTATATAATATATATTAAATATATATAATATAGTAAATATGGTACATATAATCTAGAGTAAATATTTATACAAGGAAGAATACAGGAGAAAATAAAATGTGTTCATGGTAATAGTCACTAGTGGTAAAACTATAAATTATTTTGATTTATATATTTTTTTAATTATCTATAATTTTTTAATATGAGGTGTGGGAATCCTAAAAAAAAAAAACAAAAACATACTTAAGATGTACTAAGGAATATCTCTAAGATAGTCAAATAGACAGCCAGATTGGGCAAAGTATTTGGTCTTCAACATTTTCTTGCATTTGATTGATTGAGTGAGTGAGTGAGTGAGAATGGGGAGGGACAGATGGAGAGAGAGAATCTTAACCAGTTTCCATGCCCAGCACGCAAGCCCCATGTGTGGCTCAATCCCATGACCCTGACATCATGATTTGAGCCAAAATCAAGAGTCAGTCGCTTAACCGACTGGGCCACCCAGGCTCCCTGCATTTATTTTTTAAAAAGCAAAGCAGTGTTATAAAGTAGTAAAAGGAGTACTGGACTCATAAATATGTTATATGTCATATAAAATATGGTCTGTTATATATGTGTATGTGATATACACATATTACACATATTCCAAAAAGGATTTTGATCTCTTAATAATATGAAGATGTGTGAGAAGCAGGTATTATACATATACAAAAGGAAACTTAGAGACTCTTCAGAATCAGACAAAAGTGAAAGTTCACAGTACTAGAAACATGGAGTATGTTTGTATGAGCCTATATTTAACTTGGAGCCTCTTAGAAGTCAAGCCAAATGAGGAAACATAATGAGTTACACAGTTCTAATTATCTGATGAAAGGAAGCACACAAGTTTATCTGGAAAGACAGACTTCTTTTTCCTACTGACTTCTAATAGAAATTTCCTGTGTACATCTTTATATAAGAAATGTTGCCTAGCAAAATAACATTGATCTTTGATAGACGTCAAGGACATCATATTAAAATAAAGCTCAATGAATATTTCTAAAGGAGTCAAGCTAACACAGCCTTGGTATGAGTTACTTTCGGGTGAGCTAGCTTGATGCAGAAATAAAACTTAAAGAATCCAGAAAGAATTCAAACTGTCTGTCACAGGCGGGATTTGACACATAGCGTGTTTTATAAAAATTCTAATCCACTGCCAATATTGAAAAATCAGATTTTACATAAAAATCCAACTTTGGAGTTTCTTTTAAAAGGCTGCAATATTTGGCAAATTAAATCACTTTGTTCATAACCATTGGATGGCCTTTAGCAGCCAATGACTCTTGGGTCATTTGTTCAGAGCTAAAAGTCTTCCTTCATTGGTCATGCTGGCCTGACTCCTAGACACGTGTGCACATGTGAGCCTAGATCTAGAAGAATGAACAGATAGCACACCCTTATCTCTCAACTATAAATTGTTTCATGTTGACTAAATCTAGACAGCAGTCCATTTAACACTGAGCTCTTAGATGGTACATTAAAAGACAGCATAATTGATTCCATAAATCAGAAAAAGTTCATGAAATAACAGGCTTGGAGCTGCGATCTGATAGAGTTGGGCACCAAGGAAACGACTGTTTTAAAGAAGTCATATGCTAAAGTCTGAGGGGATTTGGAATTCCTGCTTTTCTGATGATCAAGGTGGTTGGCACTCAATCAAGTAAGTGCCGCCTCTCCCACTACATCATGACTTTCCCTCCTTTCTCCTGCCTCCCTGTGCCGACTTTTCCCAGCACTGTCATGAGGCATTTATCTGAGTTTTTCCCAGGGGCAGTTTCCCAACTTTGCACTGGCCCACATGTACTCTTACCAAGTCTCCCACCCTGCCCCCACACATGGTGATTCATGCTAGAATCTTGTGAAAAGGCAAGTGGGAATTCTGAGTTCAACTTTTAGCACAGAAATAAGAGGTGTTAGCTAATCCATACAGAGACTGAACTATAAAAAAAATATATATATATCCTTGAACTCTGAGCCAATGTTATAACAAACCAAGCTAAGACATCTCCAAAACATCTGCCTACTGGACCATCTTTAGTGGTAGCAAGAAAGAGTAGTTTTCTTGAGTCAAGCCGTCTGTGGCAGAGGGTGTTGTTTGCGTGGTTGATAGCCATCCCCTATCTTCTTGCTCATAGTTTTGTGGGTCAGCATTTGAGAAGGGCTCAGCTGAGAAGTTCTTGCTTGGAGTTTCTCATGCACAAGTAGACAGATGTTGGCTGGGGCTGCCATTGTTTAAAGACTGGACATTCAAGACAGCTCATTCTTGTGGCTCGAGTTGACATTGACAATTGGCTTGAAAGCTCAGCTGGAGCTGTTGACTAGAGAACCCACATGTGGCCTCCCCAGCATGGTGGTCTCAGAATAGTTAGACTTCATTCACTGCAGCTGTTTCCAGAATGAGCACCCCAAAAGAACTAAGCAGAAGATGCATGGCCTTTTGTATCCAAGCTTCAGAAATCACACATCACTTCTACCATGTTCTATGGGTTGAGGCCAGCCCAAGCATGCCCTGATTTAAGCAGGTAAAACATAAGCCTCACTTCTCAATGGGAGAAGCGTCAAGGAACTTACAGATTTGGTTTAAATCTGCAAACTGTGACACATCAGCACAGTATACTCTTCCAGGATATCTCTGCATTTACAAAGTTACATGCTGTACAAGTCAGCTGCTCATTTTTTTTTTTTTTTTAAAGATTTTATTTATTTGAGAGAGAGAATGAGAGAGAGAGCATGAGAGAGAGAGCATGAGAGGGGGGAGGGTCAGAGGGAGAAGCAGACCCCCCGCCGAGCAGGGAGCCCGATGCGGGACTCGATCCCGGGACTCCAGGATCATGACCTGAGCCGAAGGCAGTCGCTCAACCAACTGAGCCACCCAGGCGCCCTCAGCTGCTCATTTTAGTGCAAGAAGGATCTGTTCTAAGTTTGCCAATTTTATGAGGGACTGTGGATGAAAGACTTCTGTATCTGCCACCTCATTTTCCCTGTCATTTTTTATTAACTCTAGCAGAGTCTGGTACCTTCTCAGGCTGCCCCAGGTTTCTCTACTCCTCTATTCCTTCTTTTTCCTCCCCCCCCTTTCCCTCCATCCCTTCCTCTCTCACTCTCTTTGTCTTTCATTCCCCTTCCTTCCCTCCCTCCATCTCTCTCATTTTCCCTCTCTTTTCCACCAAAGCTAATCTTTTTGCTCCACATACACATAACTTATTTCAGACAGGACACCCCACCATTGCCCTGACACTACCCAACTGAGACTAAGAACATTCTGTAGGTTACAGTTCCAAATTCCTGGGTCCAAGAGTATTATGGGTCCAGAAGGAAAAGATTTACATGCTACTCAGCCAGGCCTGTTAGAGCACACCCTTCAAGAACAGGCATGGACATTTAGGAAAACTAATCTACTATATTTGAGTAGCAGAAAAACAATTAATCAGTTATGTATAAGTTGGGCTCTAGTAACACAAAATAGCTCTCCCGAAATCAACATTCCCTTCACTGGCTTTCTATTACCTTCAATCTAACTGGCTGATTTGCAGTCCACTTGCATCCTGCCCTCTGCATCCACAACATCTTCCGTGAGCTCCACAGGCAGCGATGCTGAACCATCCTTTTCGACTTGCCCAGTTCACTGATTCCGGTCATGAGCCCCCAATTCTAACTTACCAGAGCACAACATTTCTGGTCATGTAAAATTAATCTCACACATTACTTACTCCAGAAAAATAGTTGCAAACAAAAGTTTAGACTGATAGCTGGACTCAGATATTCTTTTTTTTTTTTTAATTTTTATTTTTAAGATTTTATTTATTTATTTATTTGAGAGAGAGAATGAGATAGAGCATGAGAGGGGGGAGGGTCAGAGGGAGAAGCAGACTCCCTGCCGAGCAGGGAGCCCGATGTGGGACTCGATCCAGGGATTCCAGGATCATGACCTGAGCCGAAGGCAGTCGCCCAACCAACTGAGCCACCCAGGCGCCCTGGACTCAGATATTCTTGAGCTGAAGGCAGAATCATGTTCTCATACGCAAACAATGAATCATGGAACACTACATCAAAAACTAATGATGTAATGTATGGTGATTAACATAACAAAATAAAATAAAATTTTAAAAAAGCAATATGAAAGATAAAAATGAAATTAACTTGTATAACTTCAACATTTCTGGCACAACTCTGCCGTAGGCATGTGTGCCTAGGTCCCTTAGTCATGGAAGTTCACAGAATATAGGAGCTTGGTTTTATGTATGTCATTATATAGGTGCCTAAGAAATAGTCAAGTGAATCTTTTACTGCCTCCCCCAAATAAAAAATGTAGATATAGGTCATCCCAGTTATATGGGAAAGGATGCTGCAGTAGCCATGGTTGTACCCCCAAGAGAGGGTGCATGTGCTTTTTAGGATTGGGGGTGTGTGGTAGCTATTGGGAGCAAGAACTGAGGTATTGGTGCCTATTTCCTTCCTAAGACTGGGAAGCTATTAAATGCACATAATAACATGGACAAATAATGTACAAATAATACATAAATATTCAAGTCCCATCTTAAGGCAGTTACAAATGGAGGAGGAAGTAAACACATAGTGGTCGAGAGTTCAGATTCTGTGGTCAAAACCATCTGAACACAAACCCCAGTTGTGTGATCTTGGGCATAACCAATTATCTCTTCAATCCTCAGTTTCCTCTTCTGTAAAAGGAAAATAAGAATAAATACCCCATATAATTATTGTAAGAGTTCAGTAAAATAAACTAGCATATTTCCTGTGCACAGTAAATACTGCTGTTACATTGTAAAAGGCAGAATGAAATAACGGTTTAATATACTTGTTCAAATAAAAAATATAGGAGCAAAGGAAAGTAGTGATTGATTGCATCATTCATGAAGACACTTTTCTCCAGACACCTTCTTCTTCCACACAGCACAATTAACAATGTTCTCAATCTCCAATGTGATCTCTCTTTAAAAGATCATTGCCCATTGCCATAAGCATCGAAACATGCCAGGATGAAGACTTGCCTTGATTGCTACATATCTTGATCACCACATATGCATACCCACACATGGGCACATATAGTAACAGCATACTGCCCCATTTCTTTGTTCTCCTTTACAAGAAAACTCTTCAAAACAACCTTCTATGTTCACTGACTCTATTCCCTCCCCTCCCACACTCTTCAACCCATTCCTACTGGTCTCTCATCAGCCCCCTTCAGGAAAAACTCTCATCACAATCAGCACCAGCCTCCATATGTCTTACATCCTTATTCATTCCTCAGTGACATCTTCTAGTCCCTGGCTTTATATACTGTCCATAACTTATGGCTCCCAATTTTTGTATTTCCAACATTGATCATATGCCTACTGTCCAGATTCATACGTCTATCTTCCAACTAGACATTTCCATCTGCTCATGTAATAGAAACCCCACTCTTAAAATGTTCACAACTGAGCTCTTGATTCTCCAATCCTCCCCAAAGTAAAATTAAAAAGTCTTCACCTCTTTCAGTCTTATTCATCTCAGCCAATGGCAACTCTATCGTTATCTTTCCAGTTGCTCAGGCCAAAGCCTTCAAGTGAAGAGTGAAGCCTTGACTTCACTCTTTCTAGCACACCTCATATCTAATCCTTCAGCAAATCCTGAGGGCCTTATCTCCAAAATATACCCAGAATCTAACCACTTCTCACTTCTCACCACTAGACCCCTAATCCAAGCCACCATAATTTCTGGGTCATTGTGACAGCCTGCTAGCTGCTCTCTCTGCTGCCATCCTTGTCTCAACATCATCTCTCACAGTAGCCCAAGGAACTGTTTAAAACATGTCAGGACGACCTTCTGATCAAAACACTGGGAGGCTTTCCATTTCACTCAGAGGGAGTGATCTGGTCCTGGCTACCTCCGTAAAATCTATCTCCTACCAGTGTCCTTGCCCACTTGGCTACCTCAGCTAACCACTGCAACTGCCTCCTGTTTCTTAGCTTCCCTCAGTCCTGCTCTGATCACATTGGTCTCCTTTCTCTTTCTTAAGTATTCTGAGCCCACACTTTGCTATAGGCCTTTTGCATTTGCTGTTCCCTCTGCCAAGAAAAACCTTTCCTCAGATAATCTATATGATTTATACCCTCTCCCCCTCAGGTTTCTGCTCAAACATCACCTAACCAGAGGGACCGATCTTTGCACCAATCACTTTCTATTCTTTTAACCCACTTTATTTTTCTTCTTACCACATATGAACACTAGACATACTCTAAGTATTTATTCATTTATTTATCTTCTCTCTGCCCCTGCCTCAGTGCAAGCTTCATAAAAGCAAGGACTTAATTTTAATCACTGATTTAGTTCCAGTGCATGAAAAAGTGCCTGTCTGACAGTAAATACTCAGTAAATATTTGCTGAATGAATGAAGTGGTTTTTTACTCAATGCACAATCTGGGGTAGGCAGCACGAGTTTTAAAAGTTAAAGGAGATCAGATGTGGGTGAGTCAGAAAAGAATGACAGTGAAAAATCAATGAAACTGATTAATTGTCCAGTTAAAGCTGTCCATTAAAAGCTGATTTTTCTGTTGCTGAAATTTCCAATCAAAGAATCACTCCCCTGACTAAAACCTACACCAGGCTGAGTCATAGAGGACATGCTGCTAGGCCAGTTTTTCTCCTGAGTGACCTGAATGACTCAAAGTGCCAATGACAATGTAGGCCTTATGTCCCAGGAACTCCACTTAGAAGTCTGGAATCAACTGTGGACTTCATTCAAGTAAGTCTTGCTCGACTTGGTTAACTTGAAACTCTTCATTCCTTGAACAACATTGCTGCTGTATCTTTGGTCATCCACTTGCCGTGTGACTAATTTGAATGTTAACATTTTTAAGTGAAAACGCTTTGATGCTAAACAAAGCTTTTGAAGACTTTCAAATGTCTGGATATGATATTTTTTGGGGGGGGAAGGCAACTTAAGACTTGCTAATCATAAAGTAAATATACATGATTTTAATTGAGTGCCAGGAGCCCAAACCTATTATTTAAGCATAAGAACCTCTTACAAAATGCTAAGTATTGTGGCATGCTATTTGAATGTGTCCCATATTTTAATGAACCATACACTAAGCTTAGTTCTAAGACATAAAAATTTCCTTCACTCACCCCAACTACATAAAGTGAGATGAACAGTGGTAAAGTGCCCAACCTGACACAAAAGTGTTAAGAGTTTTATTATTATTACTTATTATTATTTGTTTTGGGAAAATATTTTTTGTTTTAATACTTTTAATGGGGTTTGCTACTACCTTCACAATTGATTTACAGGTCCATATTTGTATTAAATGACCAGACATAAATCTTTTGGATAAAAGGGCCAAAGAATTACTATTTCTAAAAATTCTTTGGGAAACAAAGAGAACAAAGAAAGAAAATAGTTTATGTTGTCATAACCAAGTTAAAAAAAAATAGATCTGGTTAGCCTTGGGAGATGCTATTAAATGGCACCGGAACTACTCCTTTGTGTAAGCTTTTGGCCTTGCCTTAGGGAAGATATTCAGCTGGTTCAATTTTCACCTCCAGAGACAAGGAGAGGAAGTGAGGAGCTTGGTATACCCAGATAAACTTCCTAAGAAGGGAACTGACCAGCTACAATGTGGTATGTTGCATCCTGGGAGATTCAAAGACATAGTCCAAAAACTTCACAGAGCTCCCAGTCTGGAGGACAAAATCTTTATCATAGTGCTACTAGGATCCAGGTTGTCATGGGTACAAAGATGGGGCCATAGAACTCTGAATGTGGCTTTAGAGGGAGAAGATGCAGCCAGGTTTGGGAAGGCTTCCCAGGAGACCAACTCTTAAATCTTGAGAAATGAGTAGGAGGTGACCTGACAATAAAGATCTAGAAATGGAGGAGAAAGATAAGAAGGGAAAGATCATCTGAACTGTTGTCCCATACAATAGCCACTATTCACTTGTGCCTATTTCAGTTAACCAAAAACCAATGAAATACAAATTTTAGTTTATTGGTCACACTAGCCACATTTCAAGTGCTCAATATCTACATAAGGCTAGTGTTGACCATATTGGACATCATTACAAAAAGTTCTACTGAAGAACACTGGCTCTGAACAAAAAGAAGTGTGACAGCACAGAGACCTAAGAGCAGGTATTGGTGGGAATAAGTGCAGGTGGGTAAGTACAGATGGAGGGCAGGCTATCCAGAGAGGGTACCCAGCTAATGAGGCTGGAGGCATAGGCCAGTGCAGACAGACCATGAAGTTCCTTGGCTGATACCACAAAATGTAGAAGGATTCAAGTCCTGGCAAGTTCTGCCTCTCATTATGAACCATTCCCTACAGCCCTGGAAAGCTGCATGGCCAAAACATTTGAACAAGCATCCTTAGTTCACCAATTGTATATATGAAACCATATGTCTCCTGGTAATGATGGCAACTCGCCACATCATGAAATCATTATTTTTCTTTGAAAAAAGGAGATTGAATTTTTTATTTGAGCATCTTATCCCCCTTTTATTTTTTATATATTAAAAAAAATCTGTGTAACATTTTGCACTTAACAAAAACTGAGTTTTTATAGTTTCTTGGGTCTATAACATGCAGATTTTGGTAGAGCTACGTTTTGGCTATAGGAACACATGGTCATGCTATTAAGAATTCAAGAATAATTGTAGGTAAACTCCATCCAAACTCACCAAGCATTTTTCCTCAAACAATTAAAGATCAAAACGAGACTTTAAGAATAATATAGATAAATTTAGAAATAAGTAGGAGTAGATCACTCATTTAGGATTCCCTCCCCTACAGGGGCACAACAGGGCTGGGGTCAAACATCTGTCACTTAGCTATGTGGCTTTGGTTCAGTCCCTTAACCTCTTCAACCTGTGTCTGCATCTGTAAAAGAGTATGAAAAATGCTTCTCTCAAGATGTGGCAGAGACTAATTAAGTTAAGATATGTAGCCGCAGTTAGCACATGAGATCACTCTGTGTGTTTGTTGGGGAAGGTAAAGAGAAGGGGAGTGGTTGCTTGATAGCCATTTATAAATACCTAATGATGCTACAAGTTTGTCCTGGCAATATTTCCTGACATGGGTTTTAAGGCTTTTTACACCAAAAATGTACATCAAAGATTATTAAGTAACAAAACCACAAAAAATAGTAACTCACATTTATCCCAGGCACAAGAGCCCAGCACTTACAAGGCTTTCATGAAAATGGATGTTTATCATGATGGTTCCCAAACTTTCCCATTCATAGTACACTTAATGACTCAGTAATTTTTTTCACAGGACCCTACACCAAAATGCATACCTAACATTTTTATTTATTAAGTAGTTAGGGCCAAATAACACACTATAATGATTCATGCAGTGTTCAACAGATATTTCCTAAGAAAATTTAAAATAAGCCACAGCACCCTTATGACTTCATTGCAGCATCCAGGGCACCTTGGTATGTAGTTTGGGAACCATGGATTTAGTATTTTACACTTTACAAAGCACTTTTACAGCCATCAACTCACTTATCTTCTCCAGAAGCCCTATGAGACCTGGAGCAGATGAGAAAATTGAAACTACAAGAGAATGCATTCAAGATTTCATAGCTAGGAAGTTGCAAGTCAAGATATAAGTTTATTGGGTTCTGACTCCAGAGTCTTCCTCCTGATCTGTAAGCTGTTTCTTCCTCCACTCAGAATGTCAATGGCATCTTTTATTAATCTTCACTATTTTTATGTATCATTTCCCCTGAAAATTTAGTAAATTGAGATACTCAAGAAATATTTCCATGCCAGGATGCTCCTTTTCAAATTTATATTTTAATGCCTCAACCAGACAAAGTGCTATCCTGAAAATGTTTTTACAGGAAATGAACCTCTACCAAAAAAAAGAAAAAAAGAATTGTAGCAGGTGTATTCATGTTTCGGAACAAAGCAAGGCACAAGTCTTCAGACGAAATAATAGAAAAGTTGTCATGCAAATTACAGAATGAAAATAATAATAGTAATAGCAGCTACCAGTTACTGAAAGGTTAAACTGTGCCAGACACCTCACTAAGTGATTTACAAAAATTAAACCGTTCCAATAACTCTGTGGTATAGATGATTATGATTCACATTTTCAAAGGTGGAAAACTTGAGGATCAGAAGAGGAACTTAACCAATATACTACTGAAAAAGGAGCTGGAATAGCAGAAACAATCTTGAAAAAGAAAACAAGTTGGAGGACACAGACAACCTGATTTCAAGATTTACTATAAAGTTACTATAATCCAGACAGTGTGATATGGCAAAAGGATAAACACAGCTTGATGGAATAACATACAGTCCATAAACAGATCCACTCGATGGGTCAATTCATTTTTGACAAAGGTGCCAAGGCAACTGAATGGCACAAGTTTAGTCTTTTAAACAAATGGTGATGGAACATCCATATGTGCAAATGAATCCTAACCCATACCTGGGAACACATATAAAAAATTCATAGTGGATCACAGATCTAAATGTTAAATCTAAAACTACAAAACTTCTAGAAAAAAAAAAATACAAGAAAACTTCTTGTGACCTTGGGACAAGTGAAGATTTCTTAGGACACAAAAAACAAGATATATAAAAGAAAAAAGGTAATAAATTGGACTTCATCAAAATTTGAAAGATACTTTTAAAAAATTAAAAGCCACAGACTGGGAGAAGAGGTTTGTGACACATATCTGATAAAGATCTTGTATCCAGAATTTACAGAGAATTCTCAAAACTCAATAATAAGAAAACAAACAACTTGGTTTTAAAATAGGCAAAATATTTGAACAGAAAGCTCACCAAAGAAAATATATGGATGGGAAATAAGCACACACACAAAAAAAATGCTCAGAATTCTTTATAATTAGAGGAATGCCAACTAAAACCACAATGAGATACCACTACACACCTATTAGAATGACTAAACTTTGTAAAACTGACAAAGACAAATGCTAGTTCTTGTAAAGTTACACATATACTCACCATAATCCCACCTCATAATCCCACTCCTAGGTATTTACCCCTCAGAAAATGAAAACATATGTCCACACAAAGACAAATGTTATAACAAATCATGGAACACTATATCAAAAGCTAATGATGTAATGTATGGTGACTAACATAATAAAATAAAATTAAACAACAAAAAAACAAAACAAAACAAAAAGACAAATGTTATAATAGATTTATTCATAATCACCAAAAAAACCCAAAACCTGGAAACAACCCAAAGCCCTTTAACCTGTAAATGGATAAACAAATTGTTACATCCATGCTATAGAATATTACTCAGCAAAAAAGGGAATAAATAACTGCTACCTTCAGTGTTTTACTGCAGTGACAATTTTTTACCCTTCATTTCCCTTTTAATCAGTTTTACAAAGCATCATTGCTGCCATCACATTTGTCATCATGCTGTTAAGTAATGGCAACTTGCATTTTTATAATCACATATATTACAGTCTTATTTTATAGAATGAATGGGCTAGTCACCTGAGTTGTATTTGACAAATGTTCAAGGCTCCATGATAGGATTCAGCAGATATTCCCTAATCATCAGCAACACATTCACAAACACCAAACCATTTAGCTGATCACATCCCTTAGGTATTGATTTCTGCCAGTTTCTATTTCAGAAGGTGAACTTACCTTCAATGTGTCTTCAAATTTTCATGGAGTTTTACTGTAACCCTCTAAATACCTAGTGTTGGAAAAAAGTCTCTGCTACTGTCTAATCGGGGAGACAGAATTCATGACTTTCCTTGGGAAAACCCAATTTCAGTTCATTTTATTTTTTGTAAGAAAACTGATTTAATCATTTAATTGCTGTGATTTTAGTAGTATCTCATATGAATGAATGATATATCTGATATATTCTTCATGAGGAAAATATGGAATATATGTTATGTAAGATATGATTTACAATCTATATGGCTCAGAATGCTCCACCCTTTTATTATAAAAATAAAATTACAGTCCTTGTTCTAAATCCACTTGAGGTAGGCTATTACTTTGGTGATAACCAATGAACCATACCTCCCAGTGAGGATGCTTTTTTGCATTTCCCTCCCACATTGACTCTGGGCTTGGTCATATGAGTATAAGGTTTGATAAGTGCTTGCATACTGGGCCTTATCTTTTTGGAATACTCACTCTGGGGATGTTTCTTTGTTGGAACCCAGCTACCATGATGTTGGAAAGGAAGTCGCATAGAGAACACAAATATAAGTGTAAGAAGAACCCTTCTCTCTTCTACCTGCCATCTCCAATCCCGTCTGGCAGTGAACCAGATTTGATCCCTATAGACCACATCAATGCTCTAATGCAGTAGTTTTGAAACCTCTTGGTCTCAGGGCACCTGGGTGGCTCAGTTGTTAGGCGTCTGCCTTTGGCTCAAGTCATGATCCCAGGGTCCTGGGGTCGAGCCCCGCATCGGGCTCCCTGCTCCGCGGGAAGCCTGCTTCTCCCTCTCCCACTACCCCCTGCTTGTGTTCCCTCTCTCGCTGTGTCTCTCTCTATCAAAAAATAAATAAAATCTTTAAAAAAAAAAAGAAACCTCTTGGTCTCAAGACCACTTTGTATTCTTAAAAATTATTAATGATGTCATAAGTTTTTGTTCATATGGGTTATACCTAGTGATATTTACTTTATTATAAATTAAAACAAAATTTTAAAATATAGGCATTAATTCATTGAAAATAATAAAGCATCACATGTTAATATTAATAATATATTTTATTAATATTTTAAGTATTTTGCTAATATTAGTAGCAACTATATTTAAAAAAAATAAACTTAGTGAGGAGATGGAATTGTTTCCCATTTTTTGCAAATTTCTTTAAAGTCTGGCTTAATAGAAGATGGTAAGATTCTTATATCTACTTCTACATTCAATTTATTGTGATATGACCTAGCAGGTAGCTTTGGAAAACTCTATACTCATGGAAGAGTGAGAGTGAAAAGAGCAAAGAATGTCTTAGTTTTGTTATGTAAGTAGCTTCAACTTTATGGAACCATGCACTCTGAGAACCAAGGGATGGCAACTGAATCACCTCTAGGTCCCTGGTCCTTGAATGTCTGGGTAGAGCCCAGCCCTCTGCCAACATGGACCATTCACCAAAGACTATATTAAAGAATATCCTGGGGTCTCCATTACAGGAATATATTCCCACTATGGTCTCAGGAGAGAGGACTCTGCTCTCCCTTATACTACTTTAATCTACAACCAGCTAACAACCCACCTTCACCTCCAGGGCCCTCACTCTGTGATTTCTTGTTTCACTTCCAATGACCACCACATAGCCAAGGAGAGCTCCTCTCTATCAAAGGACCCACTCCAAACTTTTTCATGCCTCAGAGTCTAGATCAAAGACATCCCTAGCTCAGAAAGAGGAAGTAGCCTCACCTACCTCCCAAACTAAGACCTTAGATATTAAATCCTCCTCGGAATGGCTGATAGTGAACATACTCATTCTCCTTAAGTAACCATCACCTCCATCTGGCCCTAAAGCCTGGAAAAGGCATTCATTTAACAACTGACATTGCTATTTTACCCAAAGTCTGAGTTACATGGTGTTTGCCAGAGTCACTTTGTTAAATATCCACAAAGATAACGAATAACAGCATTGACAAGGGCCAAATTAGTAATTTAGACTATTTATTCTGTGCTACCAGACTACAGTGATAAGAAGGATAGAGTGATATGTTAGTGTTTTTCATGACAATAAAGAAACTTAGTGGATCCTGATTACCATTTGTGTAAATCCAATCGAATTGAATAGAATAAGTACAATCCATGCCTGGGTTCATAATGGGTTCTGCCATTTACAAGCATTGACTTTGGGGAACTTAACTTAAACTTTTTTCTGCTCAGTTTCCTCATCTGTAAAGTGGGGATAATAGTCTCTACCACCTATGATTATGAAGATTTAGTGGGTTAGTATTTTTAAGCTACTTAGAATAGTGCCTGGGACATACTAGGTATTATAAGTATTTGTTAAACATAATATACAAGGTGTGTTTGTATGTTGAGTTGTGATAAAAAGTTTGGAAAAACTCAGAGCTAGAGGAAGTGAGTGATACATAAACTGACCTTCAGCAGACAAATAGGCTATAGATAAGAAGAAGGAAGTCTGTGAGCTGGGGCTGGAGGTTCTAGAATGGGGAGCCTGGAGGGTGGGGGTCTGCATTTATGTATCTCCTTTCACAGTCCAGTGCAGCTGTCAAGGGAGGGGAGAAGAACATTAAGAGGAGAGAAAGTTGTTATTTTACCTTATGGGGAATTTTTTTTGTACTCAAATCCCCTTTATCAGGCAGGACCCAGATGTTTTAAAAACGATGCCAAGCTGTGATAAATGCATGCAGGAAATACAGTGCATCGAGCAAGGAAAACTGTAGGGTAAATCAGTTTGTTAAAGACAAGTACTATGTACTAATCATTTGCAGATGATCATTAAAATATATCCCCAACGGTCATTTCTTATGGTTGTTATTGTTTTCAAAGTTTCATCTCTAAAAATCTCTCAAGGCCACTTACCCAGCTGGGCTAAAAGCTCACTTACAATTAGACAGTTGTTTAACTCTAAACTGACACACGAAGGGTGAACAGTATGGTTTGACGTTCTCCACTCCTATACATTGGAACCCAGCACTAAGAGAATGACCGTGACTTCCACTAACCTGCACAATAATTTGGACCATAGTAAGATCACTCTGAATTGGTTAAGCCCATCTAATTCAGGTTACAGGAAAAAATTTTAAACCTCACAATTTTGACATGAGAGTTCATCTGATGACTCCTTATTTGAAATATATAACCATCCTAAGCCATCTGATCTGCTACTGAACAGGAGCAAAACTGAGGGATAAGAAAGGTAGGGGCTGCTTGTGTTCAATTGCACTTAACCTCAGGGTCAATGAAAGATCCATTCATTTGAATCAGTTCAAAAACAAACCGACAAGGACATTCTGTACTGATGACATAACAGTATGATTCAGAATGAGATCTTAAGGCACCTTAAAAGATCATTATCAAGCAGGCTGTCTTGAGGTAGGTAAAGTATTGTTATAGCCCCATTTTATGGATGAGCCAACTAAGCCAAAAGAGATTAAGCAACTTGGATCACGAAACTAACAAAAAGAGAAGGAAATGCAATGCTTATAGCCAAGCATCCCAGAGTGTTCTTGGTTCTGTATTGCTTTGGGCTTTCTTCATCTTCATTTCTATTATTCAGGAGTGTAGTGTGTGTTACAAATCAGGTATCAGCTGTGTAAATAGGTACCCAGCCTGAAAGAGACATGTGTCAATGACCTGTAGGGCTGGATTGCCGAAATTATAGTCCATGTGACTGAATCCAGTTGATGTAAGTATCCACTCACTGAACATCTCATGTGTAAGCTATACAATAACAGAAAATACTTTCCTTCAGATTGCCTGGTGATTCAGGTAGTGGGTATCTACCAAACTCACCGTGAGGGAAGATGAACAACAGGTTTGCCAACATTATACTTGGTGGAGTGCCAGTCACGAGCTTTTCATGAAGTAAGTTGTTTTGTTTTGTTTCTAATGACATATTTGCATGTACTTAGGAAGGGGTGTGCCTATTCAGATCTATGACTAGGACATCAAGGAAGGATAGCATTAGAGTGAAACCCATGAGGCAATGACCTTAAGCGCAGGTGGTTGCCACAATGTCTATTATTAGGATCAGTGAGATACAGTCAGAAGTCACGTTGCAAAATGGCAGGATGGAAGGCCAGTTTCCCCTGACAAAGTGCAAAGGCATGCCATAAACACTTGCATGAACAAATAGCCTTAGCGCAACCACAACCAGGAGAAAAATTAGAGGAGGCTTTCCACAACAAAGGAAGTATTGTTCTCCTGCGGTCACCCTTAAACTCATCCTTTGTTGAAGAAGATGCTTAGGCTCCAACATGGAACTGTGCATCCCACCCAGCCTTCTCCCTATGGGCCAAGTGATGGAATAAGTTGATTCATGATAAACTGTTCCTTCTGACTGGGGATCCCACATCTTTAGTTCAATAGCAAAGACTTCTCCAAAAAACAAAGAGATGCAGTAGGCCAAGCTGACTACTGGTAAGGCAGATGTGAACGGAGCCAATTCTCACCCATAGGCCAGCACCCTGTCCGACCTAGGGCGGGACAACTACCTCGGGGTGCCTGTTTCTTCATCTTGGTGCTGGGGATCTCCAATCTGGCACTCAAGCAAAAAACCTGTCTGCTAAGGGAAGTCAAAAGCTTGCAAGAAAACATTCTGGTTGTGTAACAGACATGGATGATGCCAGACAACTGTCTGGGTTCCTGCAAAGTCCAAGGGGGAATTACACAAACAGGGATAAGAGGGAATCTGGGTAAACCCTCCTGCTGGGGAGACCTCTATCATCCGATGACTCCACAAACACTCTCTCCTCACTCACCGCTGCCCCTGGTTTGGAGATTATTCATCTCCGCCATGTCATCAAGGTGTGCCTGGTCTGACATCTAGCTTCTCGGTAGCAAAGTCCATACAATTCAAAAACATGTATTAATTCCACAGGACTATCTGTTGAGTACCTCTTAAGTTCTTTGGCAGAAGGAAAAGGGATTTAGAAGATTCCTAGTATAATAATTTAGTAAGTTCAAATAACATTATAGGCAGTGAGTCTATAAAAGGTGAATAAGATATGGACCCAAGTTTCCAGGGGCTCACAATCCAGTGAGGAGCCAGGTAAATAGACAGCACAGGGTGAGCACTATCCTACAGGTAGCCGAGAGTATACAGAAGCCACAAGAAATTTCCTGCACTGCCAAGGTAGGTTTATGCCATTTCTCCCACCTGTTTTTGGGCTGACAGAAATCCTCAAGAAGAGCACATTGTCTTCAGAGGGCCGCCAGCCTAACCCCTTCACCCGGTCAGGTAAGAAGGAAAGAAAGTAATTATAGGTGGGGTTCTGAGTGATAGGATTCAGTGTGAGTTCAGTTAAGCTAGCAAAGCCCATATATGAGAGAACTTCCTGTAAACAAGGTACTATGACTGTCTCCAGCTCACGATGAATAAATGAAATAATTTATCACAACAGGCACGTTGCCTGAAAGAAAGTGGCTCACACAGTAATAGGTCTTTTATTTTTCCTGTTCTGGGGTGTGGTTAGGTGACTTTCCCTTGATTAAAGAACTTTTGGGTCTGGGTGTATAAGGTTTAGCGCATGCAATCGCAAAGGTGAAAGGACCCAGCCAGGAAGTATTTGTGATTTGATAGGGAAAAAAAAACCCAAAAAACCCTTCATGTTACAAAATGAAAAAACAAACAAAAAAACAAAAAACAAAAACACACTCACATACACACAAACACCTTGGTAAAAACATTTTGCCTCATCGGCTTGAATTTTAAATCCTGGGATTATCTTTTAGGCTATCATATTGGAAAAGCTTTCCCCAATACTTTCTCATTAACAGATATAGAATAGAACACAATTACAATTAAAGATAATATGTATTGCTTTACTTCCCCCACCTCCTTTCCAACCTAGAATACTCTATGGCCAAACAAAGCCCTATGAACATAGAAATGTTCATTCCATTCACCTTTTAAGCTTTTGTCCTCCAGATACCTTTCAAATCTATATAAAGATTTGTAATCCCTGCAAAGTGGGTTTTCTTTGCTATAGTTTCTCTTTCTGCTCAGAACAACAAAAAACTCACCATATTCCTTCTCCATTATATTTTAATAGGTTAAGAAACTGTATCTGAAAATTAGCATCAAATTTAAACCTGAACTTGAAAAATCCAGAGTGTTTGTGGTTTTAAATTCCCTGCAGAAGTGAAGGTAGGTCAGGAGGAAGACAGAGACCTGGGTAAGGAGAGGCCCCCACCCAGTCTTCTCCCAAATCCTGTTTCCACTAAGTTCACTAGCACTCCTTCTTGGGGGGGGGGTGTGGAAGTCTATTGATTACAGGTGATGGAATTATCTATAGGAGTGATTAGAAAATAATGGCCAATAGTCTTTTTTAAATTATAGCAGGAATAAGAGGAAAGAGGAAGAGTGAAAATTTCTCAGGTTTGTTACTACTGATTCCATAGTTGCTTTATTGTGCGCTCCTGGCTTTTCCCCTTTTGCAAAAAAAAAAAAAAAAAATTTAAATTAAAAAAGTTTTTAAAGTACTGAGAGGAAATAATAAAAGGAAAAATTTCTCACATTTAGGGAAAAAAATGTGAGAAATTAGAAAATCCTAACAGCTAATAATACACTGTGTAGTGCTTACTCTGTGCCAAGCACTCTTCTAAGTATCTTACACTTATTAACTCCTTTATTGTCACAATCCTGGGAGGTTGAGAAGATTATTAACCACATTTTACAGCTGAGGAAATGAGGCACAGAGAGGTTAAGTAGCTTGCCAAGGACACACAGCTAGTAAGCTTGTATGTACACTGAGGCGGTGCAGCTCCAGAATCGGTTTTGTTTTGTTTTTTAACCATTAGGCAGCATTATCCCTTTATGCTTTCACCCCCATTTCACAAGAATTGATTGAGCTGCATATGTGTAGTAGGATGAGGGGGCAGAGATTTTCAAAGGAAGTTAAAATAGGATGTAGCTGAGGCTCGACTCACCACCGATTAAAGGCAGGAGGGGCTGGTCATAGATTGTCCGGGCTTCCATTTGAATAGTCTGGCAACAATACTGATTTGGAATATCCAGGGCAACCCAGAGCCAGACCTCCCATGACCTTACTTCCTTGGAGCTGGAGAGCAGCGTGAAGCCGCCCCAGAGAGTCTCCTGGTGGAATTAGCCACATGAAAGGGGTCATCTCCTGCTCCAGGTTTCCCAGACTGCATTCCTACAGCTCACGAGCTGTGAGACCTGAGCTTGACTGTTCCCATCCTCACCTGAGTTTCTGGTCACTAGACAATCTCTTCCAGAGCAGCACCCACATCAGAACCCGTGCTGAGCCCCTCCACCTTCCTTTCCACCCTGTCTTTCTTTTATTTCTGTCTTGGGAACACATATTTGTCCTTCTCCACTCATAGAGCAGCAAAACATCAGCCTTGGGAGGAGCCCAGGTGACGATTTGCTTGGGGGTTCTCAGCCGGGGCTGGGAGTTATTGAAAAGGACCATTTGTGCACACTGGGGAAAGGAGAGCAGCACAAGATTCTTACGTTGTTCAAAAAGAGGTGGGGATTTGTTTAAAAGCTTACAATTGATATTCTGATCCAACTCCTTCACTGCACAGCCCGAGCTGGGGCCCAGAGAGGTGAAGTGACTCTAGGGGAGTCATGGAGCCAGTTAAAGGCTGATGGGAAACTAGGACCCAGATCCAGTGTCCTTGGGTCTCACTGGGGCTGTTGCCACCACATGCTGAAGGGAGGCACCTGGGCTCTCACCCCCAGGGACTCCTACTCAGACTGCCTACTGGACTCTTCCAAAGAGAGTCACAGCTGAGTGTTTTCACACACCACTATCTTTAACTCTTGCTCTCTTAGTCCATAAATCACCCTTTAATAAGAGAAAGAAGGTGCTGATTTCACTTTCCCCCCATGTTTATTTCTATATTCATTTTCTGCCTACCCTGATTTTTCTCCTGGATTCTTCCTTTCACTGTCCTCCCTATTTCTCTTTATTGTTTTGCAACCAGTTCTTGAGAGCTCTGAGATGGCCAGTGGGGGTTTGGGTCAGCCCCATATCCACTGTACCTGCTTCTTCACAGCTGGCTTTTCATGGCCTGCCTCTGGGGGTTTGGCCTCACATCTCCCTCTCTACTTGTCCCCACGGCAGCAGGAGGGCTGTGTCCTACTGCAGGGTTTCTGCTGGCGGCTGCATTCTGAACCGAGCCAGTCAGCTCCCCCACCCCACACACAGAATAACTGAGTGGTTTATCTTAACATGCACTCCCCAAGTTCCTACCTCACAATCCCAGATGGAGCCACATGGAACTATTCTGATTCCTGCCCCACAGGTATGCTCAGCTCTTAAATCCCCTCCCCAATCCCCATTTCACTCAAAACAAGATGACAAGAACTCTTTGTGGAACGCTCACTCTGTGGCAAGAATCTTGATAGGTCCTTTGCATAGGAAAGCTATGAGAAGTTATTAATCTCACCATTTTGCTGATGAGGAAGCTGAGCTGTTTTAACAATCTGACTTCTGCCTCACAGTTCTTAAACGCTGATGTTGGGGCTGGAACCCCAAATCCATCATGAACACAATCCAAGCTCTTTCCCCCCGCCCAGCATCCTCATCTTTGCATGTTATCAGTCATTCTTATTTCAGTCATTTTCCTGGAAGACCCTCGAGTGAATTAATCAGTCCCGGCATTTCAATATGACGCTCTGCTCTCTCCCTCCTGGCGCCTGTATACATGTCTTGTTCTTCATGCCCGCTTGCCCTTCCCGACCTGCAAAGTTCTCCCTTCCCCTGCTAGCTTGCACCTTCTTTCTTTTCTCCTTGGGTCTGTGTAGAGGAAGGAATTAAAACTGACAGGCAACGAGGAACTTCCTCTTCTGCTCTTGTTCTTCCCTCTCTCGCCACTGAGTTTTGTTTTCTCCATGTATGGGGTCCTCCCACGCCTGTCTCTTCCCCTTCAAGCCTGAAATTCAGACTCTTTCCTCAGGTGCTTCAGTAAAAAAAATCAGCTCCTAGAGACGGTTGCTCTGGCTCTCGGTGAGCACACGATTTGCCTTTCTGCTGGTTGGTTTCCATTCTGCTATCATCAAATAATGTTTGCTGGGAGATTTTCTTTATAATTAAAGTTCTCGCCTCCCTCTAAGCCACTGACAACTTCGCTTGAATCATAGCGTGTTGGGCGCCCAGCAGTGCGAACATCAGTTTTCAGGGAGGAATAGGGGCTGAGACTTGGTTGAAAGCCACAGGGCTTGTCAGGAACAGAACACTGACCAGAATCTCAACTTGAGACAGTGTATGGTTTTTCTTAGAGTCTAACGGCTCATCCACTATACCAGAAATTCTCAAAGTTTGCTTCAAAAGTGCAACTGAGGTGATTGTCCACTGAAATAGACAATGGTGGTCTTCTAATACGCAGGGGGAGAAAGATAATTGGTAGATTTTTATCATTTTTCTTTCTTCCACACAATTTTCTAAACTTGTAAAGGTATCTCCTATGAATCTGAAAATAAATTGATCATTCATAATGAAATATTGTCAAAACATACAAATATATCTATGTATTTGAGACACTCAGTTGTTTTACGACTTTGCAAACACACTCATAGAACGGAATTACAGTTTCTGCTAATTAAACTACTTCCTGAAATGGAATTTATTACATCAATATTTAATTTCATGATTTTTCCCATGGGAGTCCCTGGACTGGATTCTCTGGAGGGGAAGGGGGGGCGGTGACTGAGTTTTCTTTTTCCCCCCTCGAATAATTCAAATGCAAGATTAGCCTTGGGCAGCCAGGAGCAGAGCACCTGCCCCTGCATGCCGGGGCTACTGGAGCTCCTGCCTGGGCCAGGGAGCTATGGGGTCAGGGTGGGAGGAAGCAGGCAGGAGGAGCCCGAGATGGGGAGAAGAGGCCAGAGCTGGCTGCCTGCAGATTGCCCAGCTTCTCCTTTCTGCCTCAGGGTTTTCTGTTCCTTCTCTTTTCTCCTACTAGGCTTTTCCAGATGATGATTAGATTCAGCTCCCACTCCCTGGCGCATTGCCGTGACAGGCCTCGTGTCCTAAGCCCTCCAGGGAGGAGCCAGCACTGTGAGCATTACAGTTTGGAATCTCCTAGTTGCTTGCACGATGCCAACATCTTTGGATAAAAGTGGGGAGAAAGGAATGGTTCCCTGACCACACACAGTTTGGATAGTCTGTGAGTCCATCTCTTCAGCGAGTTACAAAGACATTGAAAACATTCACAAAATAAACCATCTCAACCGGCAGCAAATGGTGAAAAACACAAACGCACGAAGAAATGCTCCCCATTCGGGCTTCCATTTCGAGATGCTCTCGTCTTGCAGAAGTTTTAAACTCGCTAGCAAACCTACTCGATAGCAAACTGTCTCTTCTTCCGGGTGTATGAAAAACGAGAAAGGTCACCCACTGATTTCAGTAGTGAAACTTTTGCTCATGGAAGACCAGACGTGCAATGTGGTGGGCAGCGTGCAGACAGGCAGGAAGCTATATGTCATAGAGTTACTTGTCCTTCAAAAAGCAGGAGGTGGTGGTCACTGGCCTCAGTGGGCTGTACATTCCCTCGCCAACAAAATCAACCAGTCCTCCTTGAAATTTTGTAGCAAGACCTGTGAGGGATGCTGCCTCTTCTCTAGGGTGTAAGTGGGCAGCATAAGTCCACCTTCAGAGCAAGAGGGGAGCAAGGCTCCAAGAGCAGCCACAGGCCGACTCCGGAGCAAAACCATCCACGCTAATGTGCATGAGAATGACCTGGTGTGATGCTCATGTGATGCTCTCTCCCACTGTTATTCTGATTTAGTTGATCTGGTCTTGGGGGCCAGAGACTTCGGATTTTGTAACCCAACCCAGCTGGTTGCAATGGGCGCCAGGTGGAGAACCACCGGCCTGGAGTCCCTGTCTATTGGATGACTTGTTCAAAGCCTCACTGAGAAGCATGGTGGCCCCTTTAAGAGCAAAACGAAAAGATTCTTTTCACTCATTTGGTGCCGGAGACCATGTCCCCAATACCTCATTTTATGCACAAGCTCTCAATACAGGAAATGGTGCAGCTCCTAAAGAAGATAATGCCTGGGTTCTTAAAAAGCCTAAACTCAACTACTCACTGGTGCACTGTATGGGACACAAACAACCTTCAGCTCAGAGACTCACAAACAGAAAACCCACAGTCTTTAGGCAAGTTCTTTAACTTCCCTGGTCTCAGAGTCCTCTGTAAAATAGAGTGTTGGACTCACCAGACAACCCCTGAACTCCTTGAAAATTGTGTAAATTTACAGTGTTTCCTTCAATGTATCTGATTGTTTCAATCTGTACTCACCTGTTCTTTCCATCTACAAAATAGAAATAAAACACACGAAACATATACATCTTAGTTTAAATGCCAAAGAATTTTTAAACTTTCTTTGTAGCTAACCTCTATCTTCAATGTATAAGTTGAAGCAAATCAAGTCTGGTCAAGGCTTCCTCTGGAGGAAGGTAATGTGATCCCTGCCTTGTTTTGACATGCCTCCCAAGGACATGTTCTGAAAGAGGAATCGGGGGCTGGGGGCACATTTTACTTTTCACTCAGAGCCCTGAGTATGCACTATTAAAACTGATTTCCAGAACAACCTGCTAAGCTCTTCCTGATGCAATTCTCTTGAAAAATTGCTAGAGTATGGACTTCCTATGGCAGATTTCAAGGCTTGGGTTTCCATGGAGGCTTGATTCATGTGCAAATGTGGCCACCTGCCATCTGTCACCAGGGCAGGAACGAGGCATGATAAAGTGGTACCAAAAGCCCTAGGAATTTAACATTTGCACAAGTGAGACTAGCAGTTTGCCATCCTGTCTGTGCACATGGATTTCCTTTTCTGACTAATTTCTTTTGTAGAAAGAGTAATTAGCTTTATTACTAACACTGCCTCTGTTACTACCTCTAGGCAAATCATTAGTAGTCAGCTCTATCATTTAACAGCATTATAGTGCTTGGACTTTTAACACCCCCAAAACTAATGATAGATAGGCACATATATATGTGCTTACACATATATGTATATGTGTGCACATATAAAGCTTTAAATGTGAACACACACATATATACCATCATCAAAATCAACATCAGCCATTCGTTTTATTAATCACCCATCGCAATCTCTGCCCTCAAGAAGCTTGCAATTTAATGAGAGAGAGAGAGAGAGAGAATACAGACTATCCATAAAAAGAGATGGATAGCCATGTATAGCATAAACTATTGGTTCTCAAAGTATGGTCCAGGGACCTCTGGGGGACCTTGAGTCTCTCTCAGGGAGCTCACCAGGGAAAAACTCTTTCCATAATAATACTAAGATGTTACTTGCTTTTTTCACCAACATTCCTCATGAGTGTATGATGGAATTTTCTAGAAGAATATCTGTGATATTGCAACAAATTGAATGCAGAGCAGACAAGGAATCTAGCTTTCTTTTATTAAGCCAGAAATTAAAGAGATTGGCAAAAAGAGTGTCACTCTTCTCATTAAATATTTTGGTTTTGAAAATTTTGCCTACTCTTTCAGTAAAAATATGTTAGCAATCTTAAAATGTACTGAGTTTATCATTATTTTTAAATGAATGTTCAATTTAAAGATCTATTTTCTCAGTTTTAATTTCAGATAAGTTACATATATATCAACAGATACAATCCACATAAACAAAAGCTTTTGGGTGGGCTCAATATGTGTTAAGAGTATAGAGTCCTGAAACTAAAATGTCTGAGACTTGCTGGCCTAGACCAAGTTCCTCCTCTCCACTCATCCAGGTTTCACCTATTTGATCCAGACAGAAGGCCACCTCTTCCACAAGGTCTTCCATGATTCCTGTTCCCCTTCCTTAGGCACACAGAAAGGGTCTAATAATTACTTGGACAACTGGTATGCACCAAGTCCTGCCCTAGGGGCTTTTTCATGTATTAAATGCTCCCTCTCACTTGGAATCTCTCTGTCCTTCATTGCTCATGGGATATTCGTACTTTGTAAAACAGGCTACCATTCCTGTTAAATTATAGGCTCCTTAAGAGATCTCTACCTACCTTTATCTTTGCGTCCTAAAAATTGATAAGTGAATAATGAATGCTGACTGATAAAATAGTGATTTAAGATGAGCTAAGCAGGAGTGCCGAGGGAACACCTACCCTGAGGAAATGTGACAAAGAAAATGAGATTTGACGTGGGTCTGAAAGATAGAGGAGGGCTTCCGTTAGTGAAATGGAAAGGGGAAGACATTTCAGATGTGGGAATAACATGAGCAAGGGCACACAAATAGGGATTTTCAAAGTACACTCAAAGAACAAAAGAAACATTAATGTTAAAACTGGCATTAAGATTCATATGAGGAGAAGCAAAGGAGCAGACAGAAAATGGAGTTTGGACTGTCTGAAAGAAATGATCACATGAAGACTTCTGGTTTCCTGAGGATGAGAAAAAGAGAAGTAATAACATTCTGTGGCTTATTTCCTAACATGAAAATTTGGTATTAAAGGAAAAAGCCAGAATTCAGTAGGAAGGGATAGTAAACAAAGAGCAGTTCCCACATAGGTCAAGATAACCCTGCTCTTGTGTTAAAAGACTCAATGTTCAGCTAATACATCCTGTACTTTCCTTGAAATACTGTAAAGTTCAAGTTTTGAGGTGTTTATGTTTCTAAAAATTGTATTTTTATTTTGTAAAAACTTGATCAAAATAAGGTCAGGAGATCTCATAAAAATGGCACCTAATTTTTTTTTTTAAACCTGTGCTCACAAAATAAGCATTTGAAACACGTCAGGCATTTCAAAGTCATTTTTTCTACTGAAGTGAGTAGTATCCCTTCTTTGTAAACAAGAATAATATTTTCCTAATAGACATGCCATAGTTTCCATCCCCATGCAAAGTTCTACAAAAGTCTTCAAACATTTTGAACATTCAAAGTATTTAAAACTGGTTAAATATTTAAGACTGTGTAACCAATTTTATAGGGCAGTAAAGTTGAATTAACATGTATTTTGCTTCTAGTATATTTCTAATAAATTACCAATCAACAACCAAAAAAAACTCAAAAACAAACAAAAAAATAACACCAAAACAAGAAAGTAAAGAAAGGTAACATTCATCCTTTCTGGAGTAGATTGGAAAGTTAAAGAGGGGAAGCCTTGATCTCAATGAGAGCAAGGGGGGAGGTGGCATGCATACATCCTACCTCATGGGAGCCATTGTCCAAGCCATTAACCTGTGTAGTGTGTTCTATTGGCTTTGTGGTCGTTTTGATAATATAACAACAAAAGACAGAGAGGGGATGGTTTATGTGAAATATGAAACCTGATGAAACTATATAAATATTTGCTAGCAGTAGCAAAATAATAGAGTTGTGAAATTGTGAGTCTTTAGCATATTTTAGATATATGGAATAGCTGATAGGTATTTAACAATTAGAGGAGAGGTGCCTGGGTGGCTCAGTGGGTTAAGCTTCTGACTTTGGCTCAGGTCATGATCTCAGGGTCCTGGGATCAATCCCCACATCAGCCCTGCATGGGGCTCTGCACCCAGCAGGGAATCCGCTTGTCCATCTGCCCCTACCCTGCTCATGCTTGCTCATGCTCTCTCCCTCTCTTAAATAAATTAATAAAATCTTTTTAAAACCCCAAAAAACAATTAGTGGAAACATTTCCTGTACAAGTGTCATTCATTAGAGACATTTTCTTATAATCAGTTCATCAAAATACTATGGTTATTTTATTTTATTTATTTTTTGAGAGAGAGAGAGAGAGAGGCAAGGAGGAACAGAGGGAGAGGAAGAGAGAGAATCTTAAGCAGACTCCACGCCGGACAGGGGGCTCAATCTCACAACACTGAGATCATGACTTGAGCCGAAATCAAGAATCAGACACTGAACCAACTGAGCCACCCAGGCTCCCCCAAAACACAATTTTATTAGAGGCCATACAACCAGAAATAAAAATAAGCTTATAAAATTATTTGTACTGCTATCCCTTTAATAGAATGGAATTTTTCTATTATAAGTTTTCAGAAAGTGTCTTACTTTTACTTAGGTACCATTCAGATTACATAGGCAAACATTTGTCATTTTCCAAACCAAGAACTTTTCTTACAATTCTTAGATAAAATAAACTTTGCCTCTATGCGCTGGCATACGTATGTTTTATTACACACACACACACTCACACACACACACACACACCATGCCACACAGAGGCAGCAGCAGGAGACTGGAAAAACCATGGATTTGGAGGCAGAAACCTCGGGATCCAGTTATGATGTGTTTAATAATTGTAAAAACACAAACGAAGTCACTTAATTTCCCTGAACTCCAGTTTCCTCTTTTATAAATTAGTTATAATAATTACCTCTCTGCTTACCTCAGAGAATCACTGTAATACTGCAAAAAGATGACATATAGGAAAATATTTTGTATAAAGATACCATTTTCACAAAATATTTAAATATATTTCTTATGCTTTAAGGGCTCAGTTTCAATAAGAGCTATCTTTGTTAGGCAAAAGTTGAGTTATGAAACTAAAAGTACAACTTTCCATATGATGTGGAGTTTCCTGTTCTGCGTTTTACAGAGCCATGTCCCAGATGCACAACTATTTATTACCATATGACCAACTCAAGCATTGATTACAGTTATTAGGACATGAAAATATTGACAGAGGGGAGATCCCTGTTGTGAAATATAAGGACCGTGAAAATCTAAAATGTCCTAGGACATCATCCTTCACTGCTGGACTGTAAGAACTAAGAAGGTGGAGGATAATTTCAACAAAATAAGTAGAATTGGAAATAGAAGGTTAAACATTACCTTACTGATGAATTTACCAACTAGACTTCCCGGCTACCATGAGGAGGTCATGCTGACACCTGGCTTTTGATGCACCCCTGGGGTTGGCCCAAGGCCATTGAGAGCTAGTCCTCCTTCCTGGGGCATCATTCCACTGCAGGTACCTGTCTACCCCACTGGCCTGACCCCTTTGTGATAGCCCAGGTCTGGGATGGGACCTCCCTCCACAACCTCACCCTCACTCTCAGTCCATGCTCCAGACTTCCCTTGACTCCCAAGGGGCTTCTTATTGTCTGTTAAATTGCTGCTCTGGATCCAGGCTTTCTGTGCCTTATGCTGGGGACAGTCATCTTAACTGATCACCTAAGTCCAAGAGTCTCACACTAAAATGACTACAGTCACCAGAAAGAAAAAGTAGATGGGAAAATGGGCGAATGGAATCTGTCACCCTGAATAGTGCCTGAACCATGGGAGCATGGTTCCATGGAGCCAATGACCTCTGAGCTGGAGCCAGTTGTAACCTTACAGAAAGATAGCCCCTCCCAGGTCTTCTGATAGTCTAGAGCCTCTGGGTGAAGGGAGAAGAATGTACGCCAGAGGGCAGGACACACACAAGTCAACAAAGCAAGCCCAAAACCCAGATGAGGAAGTCATAGATCATTTAGCAAGTTATTAGCAAAGATAAAAATAAGAGCAGAGTTTATTATTGCCAGTTAATCCAAAAGATTGTCACTAATTCAGAGAGTCACAGAGTAGTTACCCTAGATGGGACTTGAAGATCATCTTGTTTTCATTTTGCTGATGAAAATGTCAATGCCCAGAGACTCTTCTAAACTCAACTACATTAACACCACATGCACAGCTTACTGTCCAAGACAAAGGCATTGAAGCAGATATGTTGTCCTGCATCTGGTATCCTCCATGTAGGTATAGACTTTGCTACATGCTGCATAAAAGTCAGGCCACCACTTCTCAGGAATGGAGAAGGTCAGGAGATGTTATCAGTGGTCAGTATATTTCTCTATCACTGATTATAATATCAACACCCAATAATTGTCTCCATTTCAACCAGGAAACCAGTCAAATGTGACAAATGTGCCGTTGTAACTCAACAAGTCTCTGGAAAGCATCACTCTGCTATTTGCAACTTTTGAAAACCAAAAAATGACTCAACCAAAAAAATGATTTGATTGAATTACCTTGTAGAAATTACCTTTAAAACCAATGAGGCTGTGAACTGCAAATGGGATCTCAACCATCCTGGAAGGAGGCCGTAATCATCTTTAAAGAAAGCCAGTCCGCAGCCGTGGAGAAAGCAAGGTCTAAAGTTCATAGACCGGTACAAGAGATCTGTCTGACTGACAGCTCTGCCATAGTTGGGGAAGGAGCCACTCTCCTTATGTAATGGGAAGTAGGCTTTCAACATAGGGCACCACGAGTGGCTCCCAGTGAAAGCGACGTGTGCTAGATGGTGACTGTCACCCACGGGAACTGGTTTAACAGTCATGTCTGGCTTTGTTAACATCATGTTTTACCAGGAGAGTTTTATAGATCTCATGTTATTACTCAAAAAGGGGGGGGGGCAATTATTAATCAGGTCAATACCTATCCTCCCATTTAACCAATTGAGAAACCAGGGTGAGTATTTGGCCTTTCCAGCCTCCTTCCAAGGTGAGTCACTTTGAAGCATCACACCTGGGATGCCATGGCCCTGCACCCTGGCCACAGAGTGGCCCCCTAAATCGTGGTAAAAAACAAGTGAGAAAGGGGACCCAGATCTAGGAGGGATTCATCTTTTGGTTTGAATTGGTTGATTTAGGGCAGAGGGAAAGGTGGTCTCTATCTTTTCAGAAAAGTAGGTTTTGACCTTAAATTTTTTCAAACCATCATGAGACCATGTTCTCCATTATGAACAATTTCCAAGTGTGATTTGAACTGGAAACTTCATTATCTCATTCAGGCATGATCTGTGTCATTTAACAAAACACTGCTTCAGTGTAGAAATAAATGTGTTTTCAAGGGTGTACTATGTCTAATGCACAGAGTTCTTACTTCTACTCACAAAGAACTGGCCTATTACCTATTATCTCATGCTCAGAGGGGAGGTACCAACTATTCAGGTCAAGTTGTTCAGAGGGAAAAAAAATGTGACATGCCTATACAATAAAATCCTTCACATTTATACAGGAGTTTAAGAAGCATTTTCATATAACTAATGCAATCCTCACAAAACCTTTGTTTTATAGATGAAGCTCCAGAGGCTTAGGGGTGTTAAAACTTGCCCAAAGGTCCCTGGCTTCTAAAATGCTGGAGTCAGAGTCTGGCAATGCCTCTAGCTCTGCTGCTCCTTTGGACACATACCCCCACCCCCACCCCACCTCCTCAGCTCTACTTCCCCAAGTAAAGAAGGAAGCCAGGCTTTCTCCTTCTAGTACTCTCTCATTATGAGATAAATGCCTTCATGCTCTTTTCCACAGCACACCCTTCCCCTGCTCTGCACTGCTGGTAACATCCTAAATCATCATACCCATGATAAGAAGGGCCACACTGGCCTTCCTCCTTACCCTCTCCCCAAACCAAGCATGATGCCTGTCTCTTACTGCAATAGGTATTTGTAGAAGGAAAGAAGGAAGGAAGGAAGGAAGGAAGGAAGGAAGGAAGGGGAAAAGGGAGGAAAGCAGGCAAGAAAGGAGAGGCGGAAGGGGAGGGAAGAGAGGAAGGAAAGGAGGGAGGAATCTTAGAAAACTCTTCTCATTAACACACAGCTAATCATATAGAAGTGTCTTTAAGTACTTACTTACTATTGCTTGTATTCTGTTAGAATATAAGAGAAACAGGATCCCATTAGGGATCCCACTGTCAGGAAAATTATAATATAGCAAAAAGATAACAAAAAGGGGTCAACTGGAGAAAACCCCTGCACGGGATAGACCGTCAGAGTGGGGTGGGGGGCATTCAGAGAGAGAGAGCAATGGGGCAGGAGAACTCCAGGACTAGGGGCCCTGGGAGAACCGGAAGCTGCCTTGAGATCTCACTTTAAGGACAGAAGAAAGCAGCCTCTCAGGGTGCAGGCTGGCACAGGAAGAACTGGATTCCCACGTTTTACGTGATTTACGTGCATTACGTGCGACAAGCCAAGAACACCACGAGGTGACATTGGCTAATCTGTGGGCATCAAGTGGCTCCATGAGTCATTGCTAGAATGTCAAAGGGATTTCTTAGGAAACTGTCTCTGTCTTGCTGTTTATGATCATCAACTTAGACAAACAGAAGTCTAAAGAGCAAACAAGGTGGCACAGTGCCCTGGGCCCCTGGGATGCAGGCTGTGCCCCATTGGTGGTGAAAGCACCCTCTGCCCTTATATCGGCCTTTCTCCACTGCAGTGAGTGTGAGACTTCTGTATTTACACCCCTGCTCTTTGCTCAGCATTTCACTCAAGGGGGACTGACCAACATTGATCCAAACGCAATGCACCCACGCTATCTTAAAATAATAATTATTTGTGGAATCAATGTGTTATTTCCACATACAAATATTGCAAAAATCCTGAGATAAGTCACTCTACATGATTCCCATTGGACAGAGTATGGCACACACAGCTTGCAATTGAAAATGACATTCTTCACTGGAGGATAAGTGGTTTTCATGATTTAGATTGGAATAGTTTTTTTGTTTTTTTAAAAAGACTTTATTTATTTATTTGAGAGAGAGAGAGAGAGAGAGAAAGAGTGCAAGCAGGGGGAGCTGCAGAGGGAGAGGGAGAAGCAGGCTCCCGGTTGAGAGGGAGCCCAACACGGGATCCCAGGACCCTGGGATCATGAGCTGAGCCAAAGGCAGATGCTTAACTGGCTGAGCTACCCAGGTGCCCCTAGATTGGAATAATTTTAAAAGTTAAGATTTGGGGCACTTGAGTGGCTCAGTAAGTTGGGTGTCAGACTCTTGATTTCAGCTCAGGTCTTGATCTTGGGGTCATGAGTTCAAGCCCTGTGTTGGGCTCCATGCTGCACATGGAGCCAACTTAAAAATAAATGAAAGAATGAATGAATGAATAAATATATAAATAAATAAGTTTATATCTTGCCAGACAAACATGTATAACCTTATAATCACTTAATATTTGGGGCCTCAATTTTCTCATGAGTACAATGCATGAGTGGAGAGAGAAATTTTTTTTTTAAGATTTTATCTATTTATCAGAGAGAGAGAGACAGAGGCAGGCAGAGGGAGAAGCAGGCTCCTTGCTGAGCAAGGAGCCCGATGTGGGACTTGATCCCAGGACCCTGGGATCATGACCTGACCCAAAGGCAGACACTTAACCGACTGAGCCACTCAGGCGTCCCGAGAGAGAAATATTCTATTTCGTTACTTTCAGCTCCAGATTCAGAGCATCTGATCTCTTTCTATCCCTGAAGTAGCAAACAACACTAAGAGGCATGCAGTCTCCCCTTGAGGAACTTTCAGAACCCTGAATATTTTGAATGACTGGAAAAGCAATATCAGCCCATTCCTCAGGACTCTCTCAAATAGAAGACCACTGTCTCTCGCCCTGTTACTGAGACTCAGCAAAAGACCTGGAGATTTGGAGATGCTACCAGCAGATTATTTTAGTAGTGTTTGTTTTCCTGAAATAGTATCAAGTCATTTTTTGCCCTAAAAAAAAAATCATCAAATAATTCTGCAACCAAACATTCAAAATACTGGCAAAAACAGGATCCCAATCTTTGACCTAGTAGACTTATTTTAGTCCTGGTTTTACAACTTAACTACTTTGGTGATTTTTGATGCCCCAAACTCAGGGCCTTGCACACCTTGCTCTTTTAGAAAGGGGTGACGGGGAGGAGAGAAAGGAAGAAAGCCTCCCATGTCTAGTTCCCAGGTTTGCCTGAGGGACACAAGAGATAATTGGTGTAAAAGTACTTCATAAAATTTAATGCGTTCTACAAATGAAAGGGATTGTACTTTTTTTTAATCATGAAGCCATTGTTCATGTGATTGGAGGAAGCCAGATCTATAGTGTAAACATATATTATAAACATAGGTCTAAAAGTTAATGCCTTTAGCAAAGGAAGCATTATTTTTGTTATTATCATTATTGAGAGGGCAGGACATTCTGAATGCTAACAATCAGAAGAAAACTCATCAGAGGGAGCTTCACCCTTTAAAGATAATTAAACCTTGTGACAACACAGGTAACCAGGCAACTGGGCTACCTCCTACCCTGAAACAAAGCAGGTGACAGTGGCGTAAGTCACCCTTTCCTTGGTATCAAGCACAACTCCCACTAAGAACACCACCCAATGTCCAGGTAATGACAGCACCCACATGGGTCAGCAACCCCTCCTCATGACATGACAGAGACCTGGGATGCCATGCTGAATCTCCACCTAAGGATCTTGGTCGACCAAGGAGACTTACAGAAAAGTTGACCTCCAACAGCTATTTGCTCTTTCCAGGCCACATAGGAACTTTTCCAGGCAGAAAAGAATACCTCTCTTACCTGAGTTGGCGTAATCAGGACAAGCAGCGTGAAGCGTCACCAGTCAAAAACAATGGTGGGGCTGGGTTACTCCTGATTTTCTGCACATCTTGCAGGGCAGAACTTTTCCTGAAAACCCTGAAGTTCGGATGTTTACAATAATAGGCAATGAGGCTCAAAGAACCAGCCTCATGGATCACTTGTGTTTTATTTTTGGTTTTGTTTTCATTAGATGCAATGCTGACCTGAGCCATAAGCCTTCCAGGGAGTTGCACAAGCTCAGCTTTTAGGGATCGTGTTTCATGGTCATGGGAAAAAAATAAATAAATAATTGGATTTAATAGGTTTTCACAATCATACTATCTACTTAACCTTCCAAGATCATTACTCACTTAATTGCAAGCCCCAAGGAAAGATCAGAGGGTAGGGGCTACACTAGGCAATCATAATGATAAAAAAGTAGATTCTTCACAATTGATGTAAAATCTAAATATAGTATCAAAAATCACTTCAAGTGTTCTGACTGAAGCCCCTTAGATTTAAAATAACTGGGCTCCCTTGAGAATCACTCTCATGACAAAATGGATACTTCTATATTTAAACATATATATTTACATGTGCCTAAAACAGATTATATGGATCTAAAGTAACCTCATAGAAGCCTCAAGCTATGAGTGACAGGTTTTTGCTCTACTGTAGCTTTGTACAAGTACTCTCCTTCCCTTATAGATGAGTAACTACACAGAGAAATTCTGAGGTCCATGCGAACATTGTGCCCCCGTATGAGAGTGGAGAGCACACAGAACACATCACATATGCCTGATAAGGGTGCTTCCATCCTGTAGGAAGTGCATTCTCTGCTTAGCTCTAGAGTCCCACAACAGGTCATTCAGGTTATAAGAAGCTTTAATTAGCTATTCTACAAATGAGAGCATTCTTCAATCTCCAAAAGATGTTTTCCATCTTGACACTGTCTCAAGGAAAATCTTGAACGAAAGACTTACTCTAAATCTGGTTCTTATTCTCTCATTTACTTCTGTGGGATTAAAGCAAAACAAAAGCACTTTTTTTTTTTTATACTCTTTATACAGAGTGTACTCTAATTGGATTTCTTGTCGCTGTTCCAAGTCAAGGCGTCAGATCCACGCTGCTTCTGCCAAGTTTTTTCTTCAAGCTGCAATGTCCTTGTTTGTGTTCACTCCCAGTGTTCCAGGTGAATCTGTCAAGCCAGGCTCACACTGCCCCCCATCCTCCCACAGAGGGCTTGTCTTGTTGATGAGAAGGCTCAGCAGGAGGATGGAGTCCACAGCGTGACCGTGACCAACTGAATCGCAGCCCCAGGAGCACTGAGTCTCGGGGGAAGGGCAGAGCCGACAGCTGCAGATGAACAGGCCCCCGGACGACTGTCACATCGAAGTGTAGCAAACGCAGGCAGTCTCTCCATGCTCCAAACAGTCCCATGAACCAGGGCTGGGAAGTACTTTCCCGATCTAGGGATCTAGTCTGCCCGGAGCCTGACAGGCAGAGAGACTCACAGGCTCCTCTGCAGGGACATTGTGTGGTAGGTAGATGAAGGAAAGAAAAAACCCGTCTTCTTTGAAAAACCAGTCTTTCTATAAGTTGCAGTAGAACAGAGAAAAAGCGTATGTTCCTGATAAACCGTGTCTTTCAGAGGCTTGTGGAAAGGAAGGAGATTGTATTGTAATAAAATTAAAACCTTATTAAAATGTTAAAAATCGATTTTATATCAAGTAATCCCTTAACGAGGTGGGCCAAACAAAAACGATTTGGTTAAATCACCATTCTAATTTTCAAAAGGATGTCTTCAGGGAAGGTGGGTGTTTGATTACTTCGTTGCTACCACTGAAAGTGCACGCCCGAGGATTCTGTATAGTCTGCACTGGTGGCCACCCCAATGGCACAGGACAGTCACGGTTTGCTCCTATCTTTGTCTCCTCCCTACCCCATTCCATTGCTCCCCTCCTCTGACTCATGGCCAATACTAGCATAGCTCACACTCTCAGTCTCTTTTCCAAAAGCAACCCACTCTTCTCAGTGGGCTTCCCATCATCATTTCAGGTATCACTCCTGACTCTGAGCTTGCTGTGTAGGATCAGACATCGGTGTCCCAATAACAGAGGCACAACCAAGAGATCTTATCCGGACAACCTGCTCCAGGGATAACACAGGCTGAGCTCGGCAGGAGCACCCTCTGGAGGCCCTGAACTTCAGCAGGTCCAACAACTACTCCATCTTCCTAAGGCTCCTCCAGGAGGAGAATGTTCTCCATCTCTGTATGCACTAACCTCATCCACATCCACATGAAACGTTCTAGAACAATTTGCCTTCTACTCCCCAGCAAACACCAAAGTAGGATGCAAAACTTATTTTAATAGCATTGGCCTTCATTCAAAAAACATCTACTGAGAATCTACCCATTGAGAACCAACTAAGCAACTAGTTGCTCAGAATATGGAGATGAAAAGACAGGTAGACCAAAGTGGTGGTGGGTGTTAACAATATTCATTAAGGTCATCCCAGTTCCTTTGTTCTGACTCCATGATCACTAGTAAACTCTTAGTTTTATAGGGACTTTAAAACACTTGGACATACCTGGTCTTATTTGATCTTCACAATAATCTTGTTGGGTAGGGACTGTTCATCTTGCAGATGAAAGAAACTGAGGCTCGGAGGTGCTGAGTGATTTAACCTCAAGTCACATAGCTAGTAAGTGGCAGAATATGAAATTAAACTTAAAACTTCTCACTGTATGTCCACTGCTCATTCCATACATCATGTAGTCTCTTGAGGGGCAAAGTGGAAAGTGTTTTTCCAGAAATCTCTGGGTGGTAACATGACAAACCAGTCTTGAACAACTACCATATGCAAAACCAGCCCTGGCCTCTGGGAAGAAAATGTAGCAATACGAAGATGAATGCAACATGGTCCCTACTCAAAGGAGTTTAGTGAAGGGAAGAAAAATCACTGACTGTGAACCAATTCAAGGAAGCTAATGAATCAGGGGAAAACGAAAGCGAAAGTGGCCCGTGGGGGTTAGAACCTGAAGGATCCAGATTGAACTTGGGCATTGTGTTTGGGAGGGGCTATCTTTGTCCTCCATCCCAGTTACCCTCAGGCCAAGAAGCAAGAAGTAGCAATATGGTTTTCCTGTAGACTTTTCTATAGTAGAGAAAGGGAGCTGCTCATCAGACACAAGGACGTTGACTTCTAAGAATTCCCTCCTAAATTAGTAAGTTGGAAGAATAACTTATTTTAACAACTATCCAAAAAAGTCTCTTGGAATTTGACAACCACACGAGTCCTCAAGAACCTGACAACTTTCAGAGAACCGACAGGGTTAAGTGTGTTAGCCTACAAAGCTAAAAAGTAGACTTTGGACTATTATGATTCTCTGTGACCTTTACCTAAAATGGTCACCTAGTCTCTGTTTTTGACACCTATTTAGCTTTGAAGCTTCATAATGGTATGGCAGGACAAATTGAAGTTACTACCATTTCTTCCGGAGGATGAGGAAAAATTCAACAAGGGCTGGCATTCACTAGATCATAAATGGCTAAGAAAATGTGATCTGCTGCCAATAGCAGCAACTCTGGTAATAAAAGAGGCTCTGGACCACATCACGTCATTCTCAACACAGTAAGACCAGAATAGCTGTTGTGCAAGGGAGAGCGTCCAAATAGGTTTCCCTTACATGAGCTAAATTGCACTGCCTCTGCAGACAAAGTCAGTGCTCTGTGTAGGAGTATGATTCCTATGAAAATTCAGTCCTGCTGTTCACTGTTTGAGAGACCAAATGGGATTTAGAGCACCCCACCAACCCCACTCACTTGTCCGGTCCATCCTGATCTCTCCAGGCTGCACCCTAGATGGGGAGCTACCATTACCACCAGCACACACTGAAGGCTATGGAGTAAAAAGGCCCCTGGAGATGGAGGCTCTATTTCCCGAGGATGGGGCTAGAACCTAGAACCTGGGAGACTTGAGAGGGGGAACAGAGGAAGGAGAAAGACTAAAGAGAGGGAGTGGGAGAGAGGACAAGATACGTGACAACCTCTTTTTAAAGACTTCTAACCCAGGACGCCGGGGTGGCTCAGTCGGTTAAGCACCCGACTCTTAATATCGGCTCAGGTCATGATCTCAGGGTGGTGAGATCGAGCCTTGGGTCCAGCTCTGTGCTGGGCATGGAGCCTGCTTAAGATTCTCTCCCTCTGCCCCTGCCCACTGTGCTCTCTGTCTAAAAAAAATAAAATAAAAAAATAAATAAAGACTTCTTACCCTTGTGCAATGGGAAGAAATGTATCCTCATCCTGTTACGCTACCCCGTTCTGTGAGGTATACTAGATCTTTGAGTAAAGAACCACGCTTACCTGCTTCCCTGTCCAGAGGTCTGAAAGGGAGCCAAGCCCCTTTGTGGATTGTCAGGGGTACCATCACTGGTTATTAGCAGTTTTTTAAAGCTACCCAAAACTCATCTAATACATTTAGTTTTGGCTTCAGTTAACCATAGTTATTTTCTGTTGCCTGCAGCCAAAGGAGCCTAGCTATTCCCTCCCTAGTCTTTCCAATACTGTACTTTTAAACCTCCCTAGGTCAGCATCTACATTCTCCCCACCCTCCTGTTACAGTGAAAGAAGCAGCCCTTCTCCTATGGAAAAGCAATCCCTTTAGCAAGTGCTAGATATCACCCTCTTCCACACTTTCAGGGACTCTATTCCTACATCATCAGTCTCTCCCTGCCTACTAGGTCATTCTTGTAAGCCTATGAATAGACTCAGCTAGCAACCATCCTAAAAGATCCCACTTGCCCCTACTTCCCCTATAATCACTGCTCCTCTCTACTTCATGTGATAACTGCTCTTCAGAGAGAGTTGTGCAGACATGTTTCCATTGTTCACTTCCCAATTCTCTCTTCAACAAAGTCTTGTCTGGATTCTACCCACAATAGGCTGCTGACACTGAAATTGCTTTTGCTAGGTCCCTGGTGACCTCCATGCTCCAAATCCACTGGATATTTTCCTGCTCTCATTTTACTAAGCTTTTTGGTAGTATTGGCCTAGCTGGCCAGCTCCTTTCCTAAAGGCTCCTCTTGACTCATCAGCAGGCTGCTCTTGCTGAGAGTGGGGTGAAAGAGTAGTAGCTATGGGAGTCATGGGATCTGAGCAGCTAGGAAGCCCAAGGGAGGGAGGATGGGGGCTCATTTCATTTTTACAAGAAGTATACGTGGTCTTCTTAAATGACTTAGATCATTTCATTCCCCTAATTCAAATCTTTCACTGATATTCCATCACACTTAGAATAAAATTCACAATCTCTAAAATGCCCACAAGGAAAACCCCACATCATCTGTCTGTCCTATCTACAGCCCCAACACCAAAAGTATTCTCCTGACTTGCCCAAAGTCCTGCATTTTCATTTCAAAACACTAAGAGCTATTTAAAAAGTTGTTTTCTTCTGCTTTGTGTTTTGATCTATATAAAGTTATTATTGGTACTTAAAATAGAGAGTAAGGAATGGAACTCTTATCAGCTATTGAATCAAACTTTATATACAAAGTCTATCACTCCCAGTGGGATGAGGGAAAGCTTCAGGCCCATGTCCGTTCTGGGAATTCTCTGTTCTTTGAAGCAAATAAAACCACAACCATCCTCTTATTATTCAATAGGCAATTGTACCGGACATGCCACTACAACCAAAGATAACACAAAGACATTGTCTTATAACATATTGGATAGAAGAGACTTCACAGAGTCCAATGTTTTATCCATGTAAGTCAAGATGAAGTTCAAGCCAGTGTGCAAACCCATTAGCCACCTAAGAAATTTCATGGAGCACTTGACTTAAAGAGTTACCATTAACACCACACTTGTCTTTCCCTTGTTCCCCATGCCATGAGTTTTTGAGATTTGGCTTCAATCCTGTAAGTATATATCTCCATTTCATTTTACGCTTTTGCCTATACTACCACTCCCAGGTAACTACGTCAACATCCATGATGCAATTTATACAGAGGAACAATCCCACCACCTTAGTCTGTATTGTTTTCATGTAAAGCATACATTATGTTGTTTTGCAAAATTTATAAACACAATGGCAAACATTGCCCAGTTTGTCTGTGGGTTGGCAGACACACCTACACTCATTAGACCAAGAAAAGAATGGTTTTCTATGAGGTGAATAGGTAGATCAAGGGCAGCAATTTTCAAAAACTATTAGGATTAGGGCGCCTGGGTGGCTCAGTTGGTGAAGCGACTGCCTTCGGCTCAGGTCATGATCCTGGAGTCCCGGAATCGAGTCCCGCATCGGGCTCCCTGCTCGGCAGGGAGTCTGCTTCTCCCTCTGACCCTCCTCCCTCTCATGCTCTCTGTCTCTCATTCTGTCTCAAATAAATAAATAAAATCTTTAAAAAAAAAAAACTATTAGGATTAAACTCTCTAGCATTCGAATCTCTTGCTTTTGCCTGTGGTTTGCAGTGGTCTGCGTTGGTGGGGGTGGGGGGGGAGTCCAATATGTATGACCTCTTTTTTGGACAGATATCATTTGACAAAGCTATCCAGAGGGTTAATCTAGCCAAATATTTACCTGGATGTTATCAACTTGTTATGGTTAGGAAAATAAAAGTAATTTCAAGAACAAAGTAGAAGGGCGCCTGGGTGTCTCAGATGGTTGAGCGTCTGCCTTTGGCTCAGGTCATGGGTCCCAAGGTCTTGGGATCGAGTCCCGCATTGGGCTCCCTGCTCCTTGGGAGCCTGCTCCTCCCTCTGCCTCTCTCTCTCTCTCTGTCTCTCATGAATAAATAAAAATGAAAAAAAAAAAATCTTAAAAAAAAAAAAAAGAACAAAGTAGAAGATCATACTCCCCTTTAAAATAAAAAGAGTTTTTAAAATCCAATGGTTTCTTTTTTAGCCTCCTTCACTCCTAAATTAATTTACCTGGTTATTTTATCATCTTCCAACATATTTTCCCCAATATCTGGATGTAATGGAATCGAAAGATTCTTTCCTGGTTCCTTTTTCTGAAAGAGGTACATGTAGATGTGACTGGCCTAGTATGTCTGAAATAAGGCATAGAGCCTGCTATCCCACGGCATTGTTACAGTATGAAAATTTACCTTCAAGTAACTTGAGCTTGGGATTCAGCAATTAGCTGAGTCAGTGGAGGTCACAGAGAAATTCAGCAGTATCAACTACGATTAGTCAATTGAACAATGAATCAATAGGAATTTCTAAAAACTCCTACGAGTTTAGAAATTAGTTAGCACTATGAGATTTAAAGAATAATACCATTTGGTCCCGTCTTCAAACAGATCATATCCTAGGAGGGGAAATATGATCAACACCAAACTTTCATTGTCTCCTTCACCAGGCCAGTTATTATTCTCCTGTTGGTAGGAGAATTCACCACCCTCCAGTCTTAAAATAGCAGAGCTTTGAAATCAGCACATGTCACTACAGAAATATAAGTATTTGGCTCCCCAGGGCTTCCTGTTCCAGTCTTAGCACACAAGTAGCATTTCCAATTCTCCCTATTCTTTCATCCTTTCTATTATTTGGATATTAGTCTGTCTTCTCAACTTGAAAGGGCAGGGAGATGGGAGTATGAGGGTTCCCTATGAGTGCTAGAATGATAAACTTATTCACAATTGTACCTTCTACCAACTAGCATTTAACAAGTCACCCAGCTCATAACTGTTACTCAAAGAGAAATTGTTTTAAGAGTTGAAACCCGGAAAGAACAATGAACACTGTAGATGTCTCAAAAGCTGGTTGCAAGGGCATGATGAGCAAATGCAGAGAGTTTAAGGAAAATTTACCATTTGAGCCTATGACATCAGATTGGAGGGTGGGAGACTGGAGCCAGGCAGGTTGGCAGGGACGGGACTATCATGCACCTAGCCCTGAGATGAAGAAGCCCTAAATTAGGACAAGGAAAGTACTCAAGAATGTAAGAAAATTTGGGGTGGGGGTGGGAAGCAGTAGAACTTGATGACTAGCTGCCATGATGGGAATGGGACAAGCAAGAATAAAGACAGGAGGAACATTAGAGATGACTTCAAAGTTTTGAGCTGCCACAACTCTGAGACAAGTGTGCCATGGCAGAAACAAGGAACTTGGAAGGGGAACTGGTTTTGTGGGGGAGAGATGATGAGCTCACTTAGAGACTGTTGAATGTGAGGTGTTGGGAAGACTTTCAAGTGAAAATGACCAGTGAGCAGTCAGAGATATGGGAATAAACCTTGAGCAAGGGGCAGGATGCGAGCTGTAAATCTGTGAGTCATCAGCCCTGAGTGCTCGCAGCCGTGAGAAGGGAGACAACGTCCACATACTGTGATGCCAGCAAGAAGAGTAGAAGACCAAGGATGGAGGCTTGGGTCATGGGACATTGGGAGGAACAAGAGGCAGATGGGAAACTTTAGGATAATTGGAAAGCTAGCAGGGAAATGAGGAGAGTAGAGTGCAGGAAATATGAAAGGACGAAAAATTTCCAAGAAGCAGGTGGGAAAAATAACAAGGGCTGTGGAAGGGATAGAACGAAATCAAATGGAAGGACATTGGATGTTACAGTAGCAGTTGATGACTTCTAGGAGCCAATTTGGGCAAACAGGTGGGGGTGGGGATTAGACTTCAGGGGATAAAGAGGGATTAGGGAGAGAGGAAACAGAGATTATGAACTATATTTTTTTTAAATGTCAGTGAAAAACAAATAGCATTATAGCTGAAAAAGACAAAAATATTATTTCTGCGAAACATCCTGGAAAATATTTTATCGTATTTGTTACATGAGGTATTTAATTCCTAAATCTCTTGCCAACATGGAAACTAGAGATTCAAATGGACTTTGGCTCTCTTTGAAATGGAGCTTATTCCTTCCTCCACTGCACACGTGCGCACACGCACACACACTCACACTCATATTTGCATATTTACACACACTCACTTAAAAAGTTCACAGACCGCTTCTCATGCCACAAGAGTCACACTTCTCAGAATTAGGGTTTCTACATAAAGTCAGCCTGAAACCTGCCACAAATGGGCAAACTGAACCTCTAATGATACCAAGGCTAGGTAGCAGCCATTGCCCAAAGCTGCGTGTCCCTCACAAGAATGCTCTTATTTGAGCATTTTACCTCAGCCTTTGCTCTGGTGTTCACAGTCTACCTTTTGTGTAAAAAGGACTTCATGCTCAGTGTTCATGTTTATCCTTTAACTAGCCAAGCCATATTAGGGACTTAAAAAAAAAACAACAACAACCCACTAATCCCATCATTGTTGAGTGGTCATTCCTACAGCGGTGGTTTCAATATAGTCCCTGAGAAGACTGAGGAGCCAAAAGAGCCAGCTGCTAAGCCTGTGCCAAGGACCAGCAGGAATACACTGGCCAACATCTTCATTTTTCATTCAAACACCCATTTGTCTAAAGTCAGCCTGTCCCCTATTACCCTGCCCCTACCTTGTCCCAAAACATAAACACCCTATGCTTTTCCAAGGTTAGAAAAGATGTGACATGTGACCCTAGAACACATATTTATTGTATATGTGTAAGTATCTAATAGAATTTCAACTCTGGCATCTGTGATGTTGCTTGACCCTAAGCCAAACTTAGATTTGAATGTAGAATATAAACTTCTAGTTTAGTGTGTAAAAGATAAACACTTTATCCTAAACCTGAGAATAGTAAAAACAGATGCTTTCAGATAAAGAAATAGAATGTTCTCGTGATTTTGATTTGGGGATTTAAAAACTATTAAATTCTGACACACAGAGGAGTACACAAGGTTGGAGCTTAATGAATTTTCATAAAATAAACATGCCCATGTAACCAACACCCAGGTGAGGAAATAAAACATAATCAGCCCCTTAGAAGCCCCTCTCTTGGCTCTTCCCCATCACTACCTGGCTGCAAGGAAACTTGACTTCTGAAATCATATATTAGTTTTACCTGGTTTTAAGTTTTGTAGAAATAGAGTTATAATGTACATATCCTTCTGTGTCTGGCTTATTTTGCTCAAGGTTCTGTTTGTGAGATTCACCTATGTTTTTGTAGTTGGTTATAGGTAGTTCACTGCATAAATATATTGCAATTTATTTATCTATTCCTCTGTTGATGGATATTGGAGGTGTTTTCATTTGGGGGCTATTGTAAATAGTGCTGCTGGGAACATTCTTGTACATGTCTTTTGATGCCCATGTGCTTTCATTACTCTTGGGTATAAATGTGGGAGTGGACTTGCCTGGCCATACAGCATGCATACAGTCACCTTCAGTAGAGAGTGCCAAACAGCTTCCCAAGGTGTTGTCCCAATTTAGCCTCCTGCCAGAGTGTACTTGAACTCCAATTGCTCCATCCCATCACCAGCATTCAGTACTGTCAGGTGTTCTCAGGTTTTTTCTTTGTTTTGTTTTTGCCATGCTGATAGGTTTGGCCCTTTTTAAATTCTCTGCAGAGACCACAGTGTCAGGAACAACAGCACGATCATTCTTCGGCCTCAATGAACATTACTAATATGGAGCATCCCTTATTTTCAGAATTTGCAACCCTGCCAATGATTCTTCCTAATATCTGAAACGTCCTTTGTGTTTACATTGAATGGGGATTTTACCAGGTCTTTAGTTTAAAAGTCATACAATTCAAAAAGATAAACTGGAGTGCTAGAGTCCCTCAACTCTATATTCAGATGTCTTAAAAATAAATAAACAAAAGATAAGAAGGCAAGATGGGAAGGAAGGCAGGTGGACAGACGCTGTTGATTCTCATTAGCCAGAGTGATCTTGTGAACATGACTTCAATAACACAACAAAGGAACACGTTCTCTAGGAAATTCTTTGATTTACTTTAATTCCCTTACAAGTATATGTTATTCTTTGGGGATGACCATGCTAAAAAAATAATTTTAATTAAATGTGTGTGTATATACACACACACACATATATATACATATTTATATACATGTAAAATAAAGTATAAATGTAAATAAAAATAAATGACATTAAGACACAGACATTAGGCAATTTCAGACCACACATCTCTCCAGCATGTTGGAAATTGCTTGATTGGGATGATGGTTGTTGGGAATGCCCCTGAAATGCCTGTAATCTTCATAGTTATCACTTGAGCTAACCATGCACAACTCCTCAAAAACCCCCCCAAAAAATTTAGGAGAAAAGCAAAGGGAAAAGCCAATTCCAAAGCCAACTTCCTAAGAAGACTCTCAAGTCATGGTTGCTCTGCCTCCCTGAGCTCCAAACGTGCAGAGCAGACCAATCTCCTCCCCAGATCCCTGAACAAATGGGGCTCGTCCTCAGTCCTCCAAGCACATGCTGTGGTCAGCCCATCAGAGCAGCAGTCCTCCTAGTGTTAGAGCCTGGGTGTACCTGTAAGTTTGCCTAAAAAGGGTGCAAAATTCAGAAGGGCAGAGCCCAGGTCTTACTCATCTGAGGAGTTGCCCAGAGTCACAAGTACTTTGCAGGCACAGAGCAATGTCCAAGAGAACTTTCTGAACTGCCCCCAGGCCAACTGTGTTCCTGCTGAGAGTGTTGAGTTGTCCATAAGTTAAAGAAAGTGGGTATTGTTTTCCATAATGTTTTTTTCCATAATGTGGAACCATTTAGTTCATCATTTTGGATACTTCCACCATCCCAACACACACATATCCATACACATGCACCCGTCCTCCAGCTATTCTCCCTCGCCTACAAATAACACACAGGCACTGCAAAATCACTCTCCTTTCCCTGATAATTCACAGCCCGGCTAGCTTCACCCCACTGAGAATGAGCACACAGCTAAAGTGTGGTGGAAAAGGCCAAGACTGACACAGGGGCTGTGAATTCTACTCCTACCAGCCCCTAACAGGCTGTGTGGCCTATGTCTTTCGAGCCTCGTGTTTCTTTTTTTTTTTTTTTTAAGATTTTATTTATTTATTTGAGACAGAGAGAATGAGAGAGAGAGAGAGCACATGAGAGGGGGGAGGGTCAGAGGCAGAAGCAGGCTCCCTGCCGAGCAGGGAGCCCGATGCGGGACTCGATCCAGGGACTCCC